>NC_083490.1:712500-992500 GCF_905332965.1 Bombus pascuorum | reverse complement strand
AAAAATTCCTACGTATTTAGTTCGATGTATCGTTTAGCATGTGTATCTTCGAGTATTTTTTTTTTTTTTTACTTTTTTTTTTTACTTTTTTTTTTAAATAGCTACCCCTCTATCAGCGAGGCAACCGATTATTCGCATAATTTAGCAACGGTATCTTTTTTTTTTTCTCTCGTGTTCGATACATTTTTATAGGGTGATCGTACTTCGTTTTTTACGCAACGTTGTCGGCTGGTCGTGAATCTTCGCGAAAGTAAACTAAAGAGAGAACGTTGCACCGGCGCAAGAACCGCGGCTACCGATTTGCGAACGTACGAGATATCGGATGTTCGTAGCCACGGTTCTCGTTGCATTTCTCATCCGCTTTTCCGATACACCTCTTCCTTTCTCCTTTTCTTTCTTACTTTTGCACGGCTTGATCAACGATAGAACGGACCCGTAAGAAATTTCGATAGGTTCGATGTTTGCCTACTCGTTCGGTAAATCGAACGCTACTGCGACGAGAGATATTCTGAGCGAAATGGAACCAACTGCGCGCAAACAGTGACTCGTGAAGAAGAAGAACTTGTGCCTCGTGGTCTATATCGCATCGAACGTATCGAACGGTGCCTTTTTCCTACGCTTATACGATTGTATCTCGTTTAATTTTTTCGAATTCGTACGAAAACGCTTTACTCGTCGGACGAAATTCGTTCCCGTTGATCGATTCCGCCTGTTGGTTCGCATCGAGAACCTTCCTGACAAGTCGCTCGAGTTGGGCGCAACTTATAGAAAAATCAAGAAGATGAGACGTTTCGTTGGCAAAGGCGCCTTCGCATCGCCGACCAGTTCCTCCAAACATGTGGGGAGACAGGTGGGGAAACTCGCTGTATCCAAGTCGGTGAGAGGGCGTCGCGTAGGGCGCAACTGTTCGATACAGCCGTATTTGAAGAACTTGGTAGATTCGCGCGGAGAGGGATCCGAAGCGAACGCGCTCAACCGTAAAAGAGCGCTTCCCTCGTCGTATAATTCATCGTATAAAAAGTGGATCCTCCTCGGCTCGGTCCGTCGATTAAAAAGCACAGCGAAGGAAGCTTCGAAGTTGGAGACGAAAGAAAATTTCAGAAAGTTCCCACGAATGTAACTCCGACGACGCTTCAACTTCTTCGTAAGAATACCGCACGACAGGCGGTGATTGCGAATATTCTTTCCCTTTTTCTCTCTCTCTCTGTATTTCTCGTTTAGTTTTGATCGTTTTGCGCGTTAAACCGACGATCATCGTATTCGTGGCACATAGTCTGTTCGATGGTGGCCACCGTGACGACTGCTCGTTTTAGTATTATACGTACACGTTGCTTTGTTGTCCCTGTAACGATCATCCGATGTTGCTTTCGTTTCGGTCGCGTCATTTCCTTTGAAATACTTCGCCTGTCCTGTTTCTGCACCGTTCGTGAAACACGATTCGATCCGTTCGGTCGAGTCCTCCTTCGAACCAGCTGGTCATTGCATTTCAAGGTGTACCTTCTCTTCTACTCGGTCGTACCAGTAGCGACGTCGCTGTAACACGTAGCTTCGTTTCCTTGTCCCTGATCGCGTACACCTGTCCCGTCCGACTCGACGAACGGACATTAACTCTGACGTAGTTGCCAAGCTCGAAGCTAATCGATCGATTTTCATCGCTTCCGCGTTCGCGGTTAGATCGATGCGCCTCCCGACGTGGAAGATTCACGCGCAAACCCTAAGACGCCTGGGGGCGTCCACGTCACCGGACCACCGTCCAGGGTCCCACTTTGGCTAGCACCAGTCGTCTTCGTCGCTGTCAGAGTGTCTCGATCTGTAACGATCCGACGAAATGTTAACTCTCAACTTCTCAACGCGTTCGTTCCCAGTGGCTATCGAAAATTCACGTTTTATCTCATATCCTTATTTAATTTCACAGTCGATGGTTAGTTTTTCCTTTGAATATTTCATTCCACGACTCGATTTCTTAGACGGAATTCGTGAATTGGGCCACTGGCAACGGATAACGCGACTCGACGTTTCGTACAACGTCCAGCGTAACTCGAATAGTTGGAAGAAAATCGAAGGAACGCTCACCTGGGTGTTCTTTGCTTAGCCTGTGGCTGAGGTTTGTACCCGTTTGGCACGGGACTGGGCAAGAGACGGCCGCCGCGGCCCATTGCCACCGCCTGCTCGAAGCTCAACGGACAGTGGCTTGGTTGCATCGGTGGCAAATGCTGTCCTGGCGGCGGATGCTGTATGCCAGCTGGCAGCGTCGCGTGCATGTGCGAGCCGTGAGTCGGCGAAGCGTTCAACTTGGGGAAATTGATGTTCGCCGGTTTCAATTGCAGAGTCGAAGGTTTGTTGGGCGTTGGAGGCAGTAGACGACCCTGTCCCCGTCTGGTTACTAACACCGGATAACTGTGCTGATGGGGATGATGCCGATGATAGTGCTGGTGGGAATGGGCAGGCTGGCGACCACCGATCGGACTCGGACTTCTCGATCGTTGTTCCAAGCTTGTCGTCCCGTAATGCCGGCCTCGATCGATGTGGTGAATGGGACTCGGTGTCCTCGCTGGACTGGTCGAAGCGCTCCACGGACCTGACGAATATAGTCGTTAGCGTTTGCGTTTCCGGTCTCTCTACGCGATCACTATCTTTTCTACCTGCCCTAGGAGATCGTTCGATGAAACGGAATCGTTCGAGGACTATCGTAGGGAACATGGTGGTAGCCGAGGGAACGAACGTTGTTCGCGCGTCTAGGAGGATACCGGCGTATTTACTATAGATATCGAGTGGTTCGTAGCAACGGTGGAATTCGACTAGAGTCGGAGTCGGTCTAGCTGTTCGTTAACAGAGTGCCACATCGGGCAACATGCCGCATGCTAAACTCTCTAGCTCCACCAAAGATTCTAGGGACCGCGGTGCGTGCAGTTATACTATAGCTAAGTACAAACAACCAACGAGCGTCTAATCAACGATGTTTCTAGATGGGAGGGACAGAGTGCGTGTGTTTTCAGTGTGCAAGAGTGCTCGATATCGAAAGCCTGTGTTATCCATTTCGTGCAGTGCGGTGTCTCGAACGAATCAGAGAAGGAATCGCGAGTAAGTAATCAACGAATATAAGAAAGACAGAACGATGTACTAGGTATAGTAGTCGACGAAGAACGGTCGAGAAGAACTGGTTTCTTTGGAACTTTTACGTTTGCAATTTTCGAAACGTTCTCCGCGTATCCGATCGATAAAGAAGAGTTTGAAAAAGAACGAGGAAAAGTATGATCGTTCGTATTCGAGTGTCTGTTTTGTGCGATACTGTGTCGATTGCGTACTAATCTGTATCTGTTTGTTGTGTCGGTGAACGATGCGGCTGGAAAATGTACAACCGTGAAAGCCAAACGATAATCGGTGAAAGTAACGATGACAATGACGATGATGATATAACGATAACAACGACGATGACGATGACGATGACGATAAAGATGACGACGACGACGATGATATATCGATAATGATAATAATAAGGGTAATAATAACAATAATGATAATAATAACGATGATGAATAATGACGATGACGATGACGATGATAATAATAATGAGATTGCTTTGGAACAGGGAATGAAACGGAGTTGCGAAAGAAATTACCATCGTCGTAATAGTCGCAGTGGTCGTAATAGTCTTTGTAGGCGCATAACAGAACAAAACGAAGAAACATATTACATCGAGTGACACAGAGCTTCTGCCTCTTGCGAGTAAACCATTTATAGCGACATTCATATTTTTTTCTAAATCGTAACTACGAATCTCTCGTCCGTTCCACGGTGCCAGCATCGAACAGAGATCGGAGCGGAGTTCGTTCGAGACTTTTACGATCGTTTTCAAATACGATCCGTGTACGAGAAACGTTCGCAAAAGAGATTCGTAGGTTGGATTTCGTAAAAAGGACTTATCGTTGCACCGTGTTTTCTTCGACGAAATTATCATTGCTGTCTTGTACCTCGGATCCTGTGCCGATGATTGTACTGTGTCGGATGGGGATGATGCGTGTGTCTCTGAATCTCGACGACGTTGCTAACCGTGTCGCTAAACCCTGGTCCTTCGTGGTAATAATGACCATGATGATCGTATCCAGGTCGCCCTGGCGAGTGTCTCCTGAAAAAGAATCACGAATTAATTTCATATTCGCAGCGTGCGTATCATCATCCAACGTCGACTATAAGCATCGGTACACCTGCTCGTATTTTATCGCAAATTCGATGCTTTCCACTAATCTCATTTTCTAGTTACTCTCATCTTGTTCTTACCTTAGACTCGGTGAACGCGATGGATGTCTAACCGGTTGCACGGGTGGATGAAGTCTTTTGCCGGCGTGGGTAAGACTCTCGAGACTACCGGCACGCGAGTCGCTAACTACAACGTCCTGAAGCTCCATCTAAAAGAACAGACTCGTCGATTAGAGGACCGCCCCGAGAAACGGAATAAATCAGGAGTTTAAGGAGAGTCGGGGTGCCGGCGATTCTTTGCCTTCGTTACTAACGATTCGCGACTCGAACGAAACGTCTTTTCCGAATCGAGACGCCTTTTGCCTCCGGAACGCGAATCTCCGCGCGAGTCTCCCAAAAAACGTAAAACGTAAAGAGCAACGAGCGTGAATCGAAAATATCCACGATGTCGCTGTCCGCGCGTCAATTAGGTTCACGCGGATGGAAATTCGCGCTGAGATTCGTCTTCTTCTCGTTTGTCTGGTTTTGTCTCGAGAAAATGGCTCGACGATTTCGAACATGAGAAGAACAGTCAGCGAGAAGGAGCAGAGAAGTCGATATACAGGCACATGTACGCGCGTGTAGAAGCATGCGAGATAAAAGTTTCGGGCATGCACATGCTTTGCTGATTTAGTTTCGTTCGGAGCGGTTTAGGTGAGAGAAGAAGAGTTAACCAGTTAGTCGTGTTTGCACTACCGTTGCGACGAGCCGTCGCTCGTCTCACGGATGTTTCTTACTTACCGGCACACGGATATACATGGAATTATAACGAACAACGAGACACAGGGAGAACGAGGCAATCGTCGACGAATACACGAGTGCTTCGTTACTCTCGAGAGTAATCTCAAGGCTGAAAGCAGCTAGGGATAAGGGTGGGGTTTCTCTAAACATTCGCGTTGAACTTTTGCTAAAGAATTTCGTTTCGTTTCGTTTCTTTCTCGTATTTACACACGTGCCGAGACGAAGGCCGTTCAACATCGATTCGTAAATCGATCTTGATCCATGCCGAGTCACTTTGCCTGGCATATGCTTTCTCAGCCGTGTTTCGCGACAACCGTGCGCGAATCAAACAACGTTTTCACTAACCTCGCGAACGCCAGTCTATCCACTACGATACGGATCTAGTCGTCTAAAATCTATCCCGATCTAAGGGTGTCCTCGAGTCCGTCTATAAGGAATTTCTTTGGTTATTCACGAACTAGACTAAGGGAACTGCTTCTTCGTCTAATCGTAAATAAGAGATCACACGCGACTTACTACCACATCGTTCAAACTAATTCCACGAAACAAACGATATATCCCGTTCTAACGATAATCGATCTAAGTCTAATAAAGCGTAACGTCGCACACCGAGATCTATGTACAGAATCGGTCGGTTCGATCTAGAAATGCCAACAACGTGAAAAAATATCTGTACAATGCCGATCGAAGCGAAGTATCCTCGATCTACCGCGATCTAGACACGTGTCTCGAGGCGAAGTAGAACCAAGCGCACAGCAAGTGGAAATCCCTTAGCTCGCCAGCCTGATAAACCCAACGAGCTAAGTCGATTCGTTCTGTATCGCAACCGATCGAGGCAGATTTCGTGGGAAATCGAGATTCATTCGAAATCGAGGAGGATTTTAATTGAATCGAGCCGAGAGACCTTGTGATAACGGATCGAGGAGCGAGGTGCGTAGGTATTCTGGTGTTGATAGTACGAGGGTGGTCGGTGAGCATGATGATGATGGTGATGGTGATGGTGGTGGTGGTGGTGGTGATGGTCATAGTATAGATCATTGTCGGTATCGTAGTATTGGTCGTGATGGTGATGGTGGTAGTAGTAGTTTTGATCCTGCTGGGAGGGCACCTCAGCCAGCAATGGCTCTAGCTCGGGGGCGCGATCCTCGTCAATAACTACGGGTACAACCCCAGACCCACCCCCTCCCTGGCTACTCTCTCCGCTGCTGCCTAGTATATCGTACTGGTGGGACATCTTCCAGTTCACCTTTTTATTTCTGAAATCAAACCGAAACAGAAGAAGAAAATCCTTCATTACACCATTACCAATATTCCTTTCTATTTAGTTCTTCGTTTTTGGGACAAACCGAATTTCCCGCTATCGTTTCTCGCGTTTTAAGCTCTTACGAGCAACGATGTTCTTACAGAGCGAGAAACACGGTCTGTTGGAAAACGAAGCACGGTTCGGCGGCTAGCCGTCGATATCCGATCGAGATTAAAACGGAGACCGTGTACCTGATGCTACGTTGACGTCTACTGTGCTCGTCGTCTTCCTCCATGTGCTCCTTGCGTTGATCGAGCTTCGTTTCCGGCGTCGGCCGTACCACGTGTTCGAGGCTGTTCGCCCTACTTCCGGCTGCGTGATTATTTCCGGTATGATTTACCGCCGTCACGTCCAGTATGCAGTTGAATAAGGCCGATTGCTAAAGTCGAACGTGCGAAACCACACCGACTATCAGAGTTGATCGATATTTCTTTTATGTATGTGTTTTTATATTTTTACTTTGTCGTTTTTATCGATCGTCGTTTACAGACGTTTCGATCTTCGAGCCAACTCGTATTATCGTACAGTATGTACAAGGCACATACAGGCTTTCTTTCGTTTACCTTTTTTCTTTTTTTTTTTTTTTTTTTTTCTTATCTTTCTCTTGCGTGCTTTCGAGTTAGAAGGAAAAAAAGA
Source organism: Bombus pascuorum (assembly GCF_905332965.1). Lineage (NCBI taxonomy): Eukaryota > Metazoa > Arthropoda > Insecta > Hymenoptera > Apidae > Bombus > Bombus pascuorum. Next base: position 985,584 of record NC_083490.1, on the reverse strand, counting down.
AAGAACGATTAAGATAGAGCACGAGTTGTAGCAACGAAACGGCAGTAGAGAAATTTTCGCCAAAAGACAGAGGCCATGCTAGAAAGAGTATTACGTGACATGGTGCACTTGAGAGTGTCGCTAAGAAAAAGATTTTTTCCTCCAACGGCAAGAAAGTACACGTTTCTTTTTTTTTTTTTTTTTTCGTTTACTTTTTTTCTATTTGCTTTTTGAGATGCGTGTGCAGAGAATTGCAAAAAATGTCGAGCATCGAACGAAATTGTAGTAAAAGTGGTAACTGTAATCTGTGACGGTGAATCACTCTGGCAAAGCCTGTATATGTTTCTCAAAAGCTAGATTCTTACGTACGTATATCGATTATTTTTCTTATTTACTTGTCGAGTGTTTACAAGTGAGCGTAAAGAACTATATGCAAACGAAGACATTTAATTACTCGTCACGGTTACGGTACTGTAGAAATGCAAACGTTAGTAGGCATGCAACGTAATAAGCGAATCGTTCATATTCCTCGATGTTGGATAGACGCGCGCAATATTCCCTGGTCCCCCTGTAATTCTTCGAGGAAATCAATTTCTAAATCGGTGGCAGAGGAAGATGCACGATTGGCGAATATTTTCTTCGACATATCGATAGTACATACATATGCGAACAGGTCGTGGACAAACACAGTACACAAGCCAACCATAGCGAACAGAACTACTTTGGGGGTACTAGACTAACTCTATTCGTTTATCGTATACGTACACATAAACTGGACGCGGGTGTACATTTCACTCGAATTACCAACATGCCTACGTACGCCATATTTCGCTACGTTTCATCTACCGTCAATTATCTTCGTTCAAATACTATGAATACGATACGACAGAATTTTTTACTGTTCAAATACTTTTGGTCTACAAATATTTGGATACTTTAAAGAACGACGAAAAGCGCATCCTCGCGGAGGCCCTTTTTGCCCTCGACGATCGAGAAGCAACCCGAATATTCGCCGTACTTCGAACCGTCGTTAAATATCGCGTCGAATTCCGGCGAATGATCGTGGTTGCATCGCGAAGAAAGAAAACATTTGGTTGTTCACAGCATCGTTCGTTTCGAGAGAAAAAAAAAAAAAAAAAAAACAGGCCGTCGTCGAATCTTCCGTAGAAAAACTCGAAATCTAGCTGGTTAAAAAACAGTATGGTAGTCGTAGTCGTGTTGTCTGCGTGTAATCGAGTAACGGGATGCTGAATCGTGTGTCCTTGTTGTAAAATCGTGTGAGAAAGTAAGCCATCGGAAGAGAATCAGCAAGGCAACGAGTCTAAGGAAATTGTAGATTCTCTAAGAGTAATCACTACGCTACGTCGTTAGAGAGATTAACAGGTAGATAAGAAAGAAAATAATATACACTTTTGATACATATAACGAGAAAATCTAACTCGATGAACGCACCTCGATTCGATCTTTCCGCTTTCCCGAGAACACAGTCCCGGAGAATCTAGTTCGAATCGACGGTGAATTCCTCAATTTTTTGTCTAAGAGCTGCTGTAGGGTGGGGTGGGGGGGGGCGAACGAGAGAATAGAAAAGAAAAGAAGTAAGAAGAAAAGGTACAATCAGAGCTGTAGCAAAGTTTCGTAACAAGGATACATCGTTTTGAAAAAATTCCAAAAGAAACAAGTTTTAATGCTTGATCTAAGATCGACTATGTCGGACACCAACTAATCAAATACGTTTGGGCTTGGAGAACTATCGCTCTAAGAGATGAAATCGGATATCGGTGATCACTAATTGCGACCTAATTAATGGAATGATACTCGAGGCAAAAGGCGAGCTATGTTCGAGGATCGAGCCTCTTTAGTATTTTTCTATAGGAGGTACCACGTACTAGGTAATTTACTTACACACAGCTATATCGTGTTCTCGGGGCAAAGAGCCGATTCACGTGGGAACAACGTGCGAACGATCGCCCACGTGACATCGACACCACCACTAGAAAACTCAAAACGTCGCGATTCTATGCATCGTCGCGACTATCTTTCGTAGACTATCTTCGTTAAAAGAACACCTTCTTTCGTCGATAGGGCAAAGAAGAGGAAAAGACGATCAGAAGTTGACGATGCATAGAATCGAACGAATTTAACTAGATTCAAATATTATCCTAGACTAGTTGCTTATTGTTTGAAGAGGAAACGTGCCATTAAAAGAAAGGAAATTCTTTTAAAAGGAAAGACTAAAATATCTAAAAGTTCTATATAGTGTAAACTCGACGGATGCTCTAGTAATTACTTCCACTAATATATTAAGTGCCTAAGAAAGAAGAAAAGTTCGCTCGTGTGATTGTGATTCTATATAGAACGCAACTGCCGTTGATTTCGTCATTTTCATATTTTCTGCTTTCTCTTTTCGTAAAGTTCAAATTGCCGATAGCGTGTGCGGCGATTATACGCGTTCGCATCAATTGCGGTTGCGTTATCCTCTATCGATCTGTGATTCGGTGACAGTTGAACAGTTAAGGAAAGAACAAAGGTCTACGATGTGACGAAAGGAAAGTAACTCTAACGAAAATGTACATGTGTGATAAATGTCACAGTGTGTGCACGCGTCTGTATCGTGGATCTGTGTCGATACATAGAAAGAAACGTACAAGATTAAGAAGAAAAGAGCAGAGATACAACCGCCGATTCGTAAATTAAGAAAAAAAGAAAAAAAAAAAAGAAAACGAAAAGGAGAAAAAGAAGAATCGTACTATTATCAACGATCGAAATCGATCGATCGATCGAGTATACTTTGTAATATGTACAAAGGATACGGTACACGATAGGCTACTGTGTCTCTGCGGGAGATAGCGATCGAGATATAAAAGGAACGTATTATTAATGTTATTATGTACAAGAAAGGTAGATCATTCGCTGCAAAGTTTTCGCCGTTACTTTCCTTCTATGTACGCACCGTCGATTAAAACGTATCGATTTCGAATTTTCTTTAAAACCTCTCGACGATCCGCCTTGCAGCGAACGACGAAACACGTGAACGATCGTATTAGTGAAACGTAATGTAACTCTGTACAAAGAAAAAATAAAACGGAAAGACCGTATTAAGATGATAAGATAAGTAAGAGAAAAAGTAAGTACTACCGCCTGGGCTGCAGGACTTTGCCCGGCATTATCGTTATCGATAAGATCGTTATCGTTCTGGAAAACAAAGAGAAAAGACACAAAGAGATGATTGATAGCTGCGTGAACATCCTCTTGTCTGGGTATATAATAACTACATAAACATAATACAGTATCTGTGATTAATATCCAGTTTTCATAAATTACTCCTACGCTAATGTCACAATAATAACGATAATCATAATCATAATCATAATCATAATCAACCATAACAGTAATAATAATAAAGATAATAGTAATGAATAGTAATAACAAGAACAACAAGGTAATTCTATTTATCGATAATTCGAAGGTTCAAACCTCGTTGTCGTACTCTCTTTCTATGACTTTTCAATGGAAACACGTATAAATTCAACACACAGATTCTTTTCTAATATTCTAATCGTAACTCATTCAAGACTTATATCGTCCTAATTTTCTATGTGTAATCCGTATTCGCGTCGATACGTCGTACGCTGCGTAGCATCGACCGATCGAACGACCGAAATGAACTTCGGATCGTCGTCGTATCGTTATAGTCGTCAAATTTATCAACCTTGTCAACTAATTAAGTAGTAATAATTAAGTAGTAGCGATCGACGTATCGACTCTGGATAATCTACGTTTAGTCATTTGCATGAAATTTGAATCGTGACGTTCAGGAAGGGTGACACATCGAACTGCTTCTACACATATTGACTCGGCTAATTCAACTTAACAGACAGAAATTGAACGTCTTCCTTGTTCGTAATATTCAACTAACGATATATTACGCCGATTCGTTATCCCAGCGAGACCACTCCAACAAGTTTTTCCGAACAACCACATTTCCCTTTATCGACGTCTCGTTCGTTTTATTCGTCGTAGGACGGCTACGCCGGGATAAAGAGTTCGGCCAAAAATTTCCAATATTCTTTACTCGTTAGAACGTTTGAGAAATTCTCAGCACTACTGAGCACACATTAATATAGCGTCAGAATGTTGGGAAACAGGAAGAAAGCTTAGAATCGCGTCCATATTTCCAAATGCGTCTTGATATTTCCGATGAAAATCGTCCTCGAGGTAACTCGATCGTCTTATCCGTTCGATTCCGGGAATTTTCGAGTCTCCGCGATACTAAGCTTTCGTGGGCGATCAAGAAGCTACTTGGAATCTTGGAAATTCTCTATTCGAAACGTGATTTTCACACCGTCCATGTGAAATCCTACCACGAAGAAGCCAACGACAAACATCCATTCGAACTCAATCCTCGACTGCATTCCTACGAGGTTCGCCTGGTCGACTCGCTTCGTTTTAACCGAGTTAACCACTTTCATCGGGAAACAGTGCAAATTGACGATCTAACGAGGATATCAGCAAGGCGACGAACAAACCACGTGGAAGTGCAACACAGAGGTTCCTTGTTTGAACAGGGAAATATCGCTAGGGACTTCCATTTTCGTACGAGTTACACTCGAACCGTAACCAACGATAAACTCACCTGTCCGGTTGATTCTATCTGACCAAACCTGGTCGTCCTCCAACTTTCGAGTATCAGAAGGCAGACGTATATCTTACCAACGGTCATCTTATCTTTGCCTAATTCTAAAATCAAAGCAATAAAACGCTCGTTTGTAGAGTATCTCGAACGGCGATACCGTTCCAAGTTTCAGAAAATTCTCACCTTCGTTCCTAGGTATCAAAAGGTCCAACATCTTTTTCGCCTGCAGAGGCCAAATACTTCTGATCGTGTCTCTCAGTTCTTCGTTCGCTTGGTTCCTTTCGGAAGCTAAAAGCGAATACGAATCGTGAAGCGACGTTGTTCCAACGTACACGTCGATCCTAGATCGGTATCGATATAATCGTTGGGCGATATAAAAGCGATTCCGATAGTTTGCCAAAATTCGGCATATCAAAATTAAAGTCAATCGACTCGGTGAAATTTCAATTTTACGAATCGCTCGACGATCCAACGACACCGATCGTAGGTCAAATTCGAAAATAAGTCACACGACGCTCGTTAACGAGCTGACAGATTCGACGAAAGAGAGAATGCGAAAACTCACCCCTTCTCACTTTGATATTGAGATTCTCGCGAATCAAGGCGAACAGAGTGGTAGTGAAGTTCACCTTCAAGTCGACGTCCACCGGCATGTTCATCCTGATGAGCTTCTTATAGGCAAGCCTGTTTGGACATTTGTTACCAAACCCCAACGGTGGATCCATGTTCTTGAGCATGTCGTACATCTCGGTGTAATGGATCTTGCCCGTTGCGTTTGGATCGTATTCGGCCCAGATCCGAACGAACTCGTCCAAGTGATGAGCGCCCAGGATCGACGAATCTCTCGTTAAATAATCGAAATTGTCCATAATGACGGCAACGAAGAGATTCAGCATTAGGAACGAACAGAAGAAGATGAACGAGACGAAGTAGGCGTACGCGATGTTCGAGCCACAGCCACCGGGTTCTTGCTTTCCGGCTTTCACATCGCACGGACGACCTTTCACGCAGGACAGCATGATATTTGGCCACGCCTCGCCGGTCGCACACCTGATAACATTTCACGTTTCAATCGCTTCTCGCGGACGAATCGTTTTTAAAGAGAAGAGATTCCTATCTTCGAACGTCCGACTTTTATGAAACTTTTGCCACGCGTACGATTTTCAACGATACCGTGATACTCGTGATAAATATTAGGATAAGATTTGTACTTTGTTGTTGCTTTGAGAAAATTTCATGAAAATCGGAAATTCAAAGACGACGGCCTCTCTTCGTCGAACCTCTGCTACAATTTGAAAGCTATACCCATGGAAAGTTGATAGACATTTGTGCAGTAATCAACGACTTATGAAATTCATCTTGCTTCCGTTGCTATATGTCTTTCTCGTTGGATGATCGGTGTTAAATGGAAGTTGATAATGGAATTTCAGAATTCGTCGATCGGAACTCGCATGCAAATTACTCAACTCAACGAAGCATACGATAGGTCGTCAACGGGAACTTTTATAAATATTTCCACTTTATCGGTATCAAACTACAAACGTTTAGCGTTAGACTCGATTTTATACAAGTGTTTCGATACGTCGTTTATATCGAATCTATCGAATATGTCAGTGAGAACACGGTTCATGCATAGAACTCTGTTTCCTCGTGATCAGAATCAGATGCAACACCAAAAGCGAATACTGGTTGGTAGTAACTCGATTCTCTACTCGACTGCTCTACTACGGTGTTAGTTTGAACTTGTACGAAATAGGCGTAGTTTAGCCCGTTCGTGTTTAGTGTGTTAGTCGATCGAACCGATAGAACGTAAAAGTAATCACCTCGATCCTTATACGCGTATCTTTCTTTCTTATTCTGCGAAACATCGTCCAACGAGAATTAAGTTCCTCGAGAATTCAAGTTCCTCTGACTTTGAAATTTGCGTGTGTTTAAGTTTCAGCGCAGTGCTCTTTTCGCAAACAAACGAAACACCGACGAAAATATAAAACGACAGAAAAGAAAAATAAATATAAAGGGAACGAAACGTAAGTAGCTGGTTTCATTTTTGTATTTCTTTAATCGTAGTTTGTGACGTGTTACTTACCGAAAAAGCAACATCAGACCTTGAATGAAGCTTTGGAAATTGTTGTGCTTGGTAATAGAACTATCAGCATCCAGCGCGATGTTACCGAATACCTGAGTCCGACAGAAAGAAAAAGACCGTGGCCAAAGGGCCAGCACAGCATTAGCAACGTTTTTTCCTTCCGATCGATTCGATTTGATTTAACTTTAACGCACCGCGAAATTGACACGTTCGTCGTTTGACTCGTTCGACGAGTGACCAAGTGATCGTACACGTTGTTTAATTTCTACGACGATTTCACGTTACGATTAACCAGTGTACATAGCGATAGCGTCGATCTACTCTCTAACAATACGCATCCACCACATTAATTACGATCTACGGTCTTTTTAACTCTCTTCTTCGTCTTGACACCGTGATTCCCTCGAGAGAGACAGAGACAGAGACAGAGACAGAGAGTGAGAGAATTTCGTTCACCGATTTTTTTTATAAAATTCGATTTTGCAGAGAATCTCTCTGTCTCTCTCGAGCATCGCTATAACGTGATCAACTTGAATAAACTAGGGCAAGCATCTCTATGGAACAACTGTCTAGAGGAGATCTAATTGCAGGGTTCGATTACAACAGAGATTGACACGTCGAGCAGCTTACTTTTGTTAAACCTCATGCCAACAGCCCAGTACTCTACCATAATGGTCAGTCGCTACCGATCGTTCGTGTTTTTTGGCTGTTTTCGTTCGTTCTACGGGTTCTATACGTTTTACACGCCGATTTCTCACAAACGCGTGAAACACGAGATTCTTTCGCGAGGCAAACCAGATAAACGCGTGACTGATCGGTAGCTTTCTCGTGGACAAAAGTTCACTTTAGCCCAACTTGGAACTTGCTCCGTTTAGCTGCTCGACTCACCGAAAAAGCAACATAAGACCAGCGAAGAAGGACTGAAAGTTGTTGTGATCATCGATCGCTGTTCCTGGATCGTTCGATATATTTCCAAAGACCTGACAACGGAATTTCATGGTCACTAATGGTCCCACTCACGACCGAGTATCGTTTAACATTCTGTTCCCGTAAATAGCATGACTCGCCCTGTTCCCGACCGAGTCGTCTCCGATGTCGACACTTTTCGAATTGTCGCGCATTGGAAACTCTCGGTACGACTCGACGGTCGTGTCCGTGATATCAAAGACGGAATTAGAAAACTGTTGACGAGCGTGTAACAAACGTCGAAGGAATTTCTCCGACGGGAACATACGTACCTGCATACCGATGATCGCGTAGATGAAGAACAACATCGCTATGAGAAGACAAACGTAAGGCAGAGCCTGCAATAAGTTTGGAGTTAAATCGATTCGATCAGACAAAAAGATTCGACAAAGTCGACTTACTTTGAAGGATTGTACAAAGGTCCAGAGTAAAATTCGTATCGTGTAGCCCTGCCTCAGTAGTTTGATCAGCCTGGCGGCGCGAAACAGTCTCAGGAAGCCGACGTTGATAAAGTTCTCCTGCGGAGGACACAGGAAATTGCACTTAATCCCCAAAAATGCCGGCTCCTTATCGTAATAAGAGGAAGGCTTCGCGCGTGCAACGCCACGGTGTCGTTAGTCCGTCTCGAACCCGTTCAAACTCGTTCGAACGCGGTTAGACGCCGTGTTTTTCGACACCGTTTCGATGCGCGAACGAAGCTACAGAGGAATCCGTGGGATCTTACGGTGCTTTCGTTCCGACGTACCTTCCGGGCATCGAAATATTTATCCATCGCAACGTGATTTTAACGCGAGATTTAACGTGCTTTCGTTAAAGCGTTAGAATCACGTGGATCGTTGTACGAGAGTGTTCGGTAGGTCGTTCGTTAAACCCATTTGCCGCAGTCAAGCCTCTGTATCGAGCGAGACGACCGCACGGTGAAGCAACGTGAAAAATTTGATCGCGCGTTAATACCGCATCCATATGCCATTCGAGGTTGGTTTGTTCTCGTGTGCTGCTGCCCTGTGTACTCTCGTAGAGTATATGTCGTGTGCAATAGTAAGAAGGATCTCGAGAATGTTTATGCGTTGTATTACTTCCTTGTATCGCGTAATTAATTTATTTATTTGCAACGAACGAGCAACCGTGATTGTTCGTCCTTCGGGATAACAAAGAATCATTCGTATATGTAATTACGTATCTCGTCTTCGACATATTGATCGAACTTACGTCTGTGGGTGTAAATGTGACGAAAGTTATACCTTTTTTTCGCCTAGTTGGCCGCCACTGGGCATACTCGAAAACCGCTCCTAGTACAAAAATACACGACATTGCAAGATTATTGGATCGACCGGACGGTATGCACACTGATCTCTTAATATGCGAATATAGAACAAACTAGCGGAGATTTACATGTATGTATGTGTGTATGTATGTATGTACGTATGTATGTACGTATGTATATATATATATATACATATAGAAGATATAAACGAAGCTTAGTCTGGCGGCCACTGAGACTGACGCTTGTAACAACTGTCGTTTACGCGAAGCTTGGTGGAAAAGGTACGGCTTTGGCTTACCTTGATATCTAAAAGTAAGTTTCAGCCAAAATACCACGTTAATCGTTGTCGATTCAGCAAACCTACTAGGAGTGCAAGCATTTAAGGGAGATCTCGACTCGACAGCCTCGATGTGGCATCGACGCTCAACTATATATCTGACGCTTTTACTGGATCATAATTACGGCATGTGGAAGTATAGCACGATGTTACTTCGGGTCTTGGTAAATACACTTCTACTACAGAGGAGTAAAGAAATACTTGATGGATAGTGCTGTATTTATGTTGATCGTTCGAAAGAACGTCGTCTTTACTATACGCAGTGAACAAGAACGAATCTTTCGAAAGAAAACGCTCGCGAAGCTTTCTCAAAAAAATAACATCTCCTTTCTCTTCTATTCTTTTCTTTTCTTTTCTTTTCCTTTCTTTCCTCCGCGACCGTCGTTGCAAGTAATTTATCTTCGAAAGCGTTTCCTCCCTTCGAAAGGGCACTCTGACATCGTAATGTACATGATGTATACTGCGTATACGTATAATCCTGGTAATTGTATAACGTACAGGTGTGATAATGTACAGTGTGAATGTGTAGCGTATGAATGCAGCATAAAGCTACGCAGATACGTGAGATTGTAGGGGCTCGAATAAAATCGTCGATTTTACCTGCTAACGTGTTATATTTGTACACTTTGCTGAAACTAAAGAAGCAGCAAAAGGGTTAAAGGAAAGACAACACTCGATAATAATGTACAGTCAAGCAAACATTGGATCAAGAACACAGTTAAGAGGACTGGAACGAAAGGTTCGTATAATCGGGTTTCTCGTTAGGTAAATCAAACGCCTGGACATTCTACTTCTCCTTTCGTAAAACTACTTCACTCTGAACATTTACTCGACTCAGCGACTGTAAACGGCGATTCTCGCCGAAGCTCTACGTACCCCGAACTCGATCACGAGGGCGTCCACGATGCTGCCGATCACTGTGACGAAGTCGAACATGTTCCAGGCATCCTTGAAGAAATTCTGTTCGCGGGGGATTAAACAAGAAATCGATTAGAAACCATCGCGCTATCGAGTTTGCCTATCGTTGCGTCCACCAAGCTTCTTCCAACGTATTTACCCATTTTCGCTCGCCAAACGATCTTCTTTTTTTCTTTTTTTTTTTTTTCTCTCTTCTCCGTGAACCGGTAATCGGATTTCCAACGAGTAGAACGTTGGAAGAAACTCGGAGACAGTTTGCGAGTGTGTGAATGGTTCGCGAAACTAGCGCTAAGAAACTACCAACTCGGTTGGAAAAAGAAAAAGAAGGAAGCTCGGACCCGCGACAACGGGACCGACCTTTCCGTTCCTTTGTCGTTCGTGTTTCCTAGTGTACGTGTGCTTCTGCGTGTAGTCGTGTGTGTAGTCGTGCGTGTACTCGTGTTTGCGCACGTGTGTATCGCTACGCGTATTTTCACGGGTGTGAATGTCGGTTTAAGAGATAAATACACAGAGTTGTGCTTTGGAACGATACGTCGGTCAAAGAAATAGCGAAAAAAAAAGTGGTCGATCGTAAGCGTAGTCGACGAAAGCGGTCGACGTAACAACCCGATACCGTAACGTCGTGTACGTAAAATAAAAAGTATCGTTCGTCGGTAGGTAAACGTAATTGAGAGTCGAAAAGAAATAATCTACCGATATCTCTCCAATTTCTTCTCGCTCGTAGTTACAGTGTTGTGTGACAAGATGAAGAGACTTGGCCGAGAGGGTCTTTAGACGATTACGAGATAGCCGAGTCGCACGGTTCGGTGATCGATGATCGGCTGAACTATAAGTGACGGGATCTCTTCTAAAGATGTATCTACTACGGGAGCATGCCGTAATAGGTATAATAGCAAGCAAACTAGAGAGAGATAGAGACGCGGTTCTATCGCGAGAAGCTCTACTTTCTCCACCTTTTTCCGGTGGCCAGGAAAGAGGTCACTTTCGTCTAATGGTAGAAAAATATATATGCAAGCCAGTAGAGATTAATCAGCGTAACAATCTCAACTCTATCGCAGCTTCTCCGTACTATCGCCAGTTACAGTTTACCTCTAGCGGTTTTACTTCTAAATACAGGGCGATTCAAAGGTATACCGACGAACTTTCTTCCTTTTCACGACCGTTTGCGAACAGTACGCGTAAAAACAGCAGGAAGGTGGGAGAAATTACAAAGCGACTAACTTTACGGCAAGCGTACGCTCGTATATGGTTGATAAACCAATGAAAATATTCTACTTGGTCATTCGCTGACGAGGTAAATACTTTAGTTTTTATCACGGTCGGTCGCTTCTTCGCCGCGGCAGTATCGACCGCTACGCACACGGATAAGGTTTTTTTTCTACGAGCATTTCGCAGTATTTCACCACAGTGGGACGCCAATTATTAATACTCGTTCCCCCCATTTTTACGAGTACCGCTCGAAGTTAATCGGTACACGTTTCGATCGCACTTGCATCGTAACTCTGAAACAGATCAAACAACAGGGGGGATCTTACGTTCACAAAACTGTCTACTTGTCACCGCGTCGATCGAATTACGCGGACAGACCGACTCGAGAAAGCCACACAGTCCTCTCGCTTCAATTTCCACGTTTCGATCGCTCCTCGATACGATATACGCTCGATATATTCCTCTTTTCTGGCGCTGGTCGTACTTTTCCTTTTACAAACATTTTTCCCGATCGACGACGATCGTTCGATCTCCAAATCGCGGCCACGCGAACGCTCAATCCTCTCGCCAGTTACCGCGTTTGAATTTCCCTCGCGCCACGTCGACAACGCGCAGGCCTGATTCAGCTTCGGTACAGCGAAGAGATTTAAAGAAGAGATTTACGTAAAGAAGAAAAAAAAAAAAGAATTAAAAAATGTAGAACTTGTGGTAACACTGTATAGGCTATAGAGATATAGTTGCGTGTGATTGAAATTGGTGGAGTTAGTGATTAAGAGGATTTTTCTATACCTTGTATCCGAAGGCGACGAGTTTGAGGATGCACTCAATGAGGAAAAGGAATGTGACGGCGAAGTTCACGATGGTCAAGGCATCCACAAGTTTTGGCGGCGCCTCGTGATACTATAAAATACACCCAACACACAGACGTAACACAAGCCTAGATTTTGTATCTTTGCCCGTCTTTTTTTTCTTTATTTTTCCCCACTACGATTCTTTTCTATGTCGCGAGTCCGCCGTTCGTTAAACTCGATTTCACGCAACTTCTCCTCAACTTTCCAGACGGGCTACACACAGTCGCGTCGTGTTTACCGATAATAATTCGCGTACGTTCTACTACTCGTATCGTTCGGTTTTCGTTACTCTCTTCGTTTATCTCGTATCAAACCCCCCGACGTTTTACTCTTCTATTTTCCCTCGTCGTTCGACGACTCGAGCAAATTCTCTTTCTCCGCGAGAGACGTTTCCCACCCGCTTACTCGCTCGTAAGCAGTCGTACGAAAAGAGAAAAGAGAGAGAGAGAGAGCAGCGATTGAAAGCTCGAACGAAAGAAAGTTTGCTCGATTCGTTCGTCGAGACTCGAAGTTGGCTCGCAACGGGGTTACTTCGACATCACCATCGACTCCTTTCTATAAACGTTTACCCCGCTCTCGTATCGCAGATACATCCGCGCGACAGCTTCCAACGATAAAGAGGAGAGAAACGCGAGGAAATTTCAATACTTACGACTGTGGCTGGCGCGGCAAGCAATTTTCGCAAGATCGAAGTAATCCCTTTGCGATAAACGGGAATCGGCGGCTCCCTCGTTCGATCGAAGAACCCTTCGATCGACCTAACCTGTTATTTTCTCCTTCCCGAAGTATTACGAGCAAGTCTAACCAATCTTCGACAGAGCGATCTGTTTTTTCCAAGTAACCGATCGTTCCCGCGCGCTTCATCGGCGCACCCGAAACGATCCATTTGGTGTACGTGTGTGTATCTGTGTATGCGATGGGTGTGCGTAGAGCCCGTAACTGGTCGTTGCCGGTGGTGGTAAAACGGCATGCGTGTAGCGGAAATCGGTGACAGTCGTCGAGCCTTCTGTTCTTTTCGTTCTACTTTATAATCGACCGTTCCATGTCGAAGCACCGAACGTTACGTCACGTTCCATCGTCAACGGAGTTTCACGAAGGAGTACAAGTTTTATTTCGTTCTACTCTTTCGTGACTCCAGCGACGCGTGTACATCGAAACTCGGAACGTACCGTCGTTCGTTCGGTACTGTCGTTCACGATCGTATCTCGACGAAGCGGCGATCGTGACAGTGATACTCGTCGTTGGCCCATAACACGCAATCTTTGCAAACAACAGAGACACCGTTCCACGTCGAAGATCGATTTTATCCGCGATCGTCCGCCCAACGTACTTTCGTCGATTTTATCGTCTCGCTTTTATTTCGGTCGACGATAACTAACGAAGAAAGACGATCGAGGGAAATCGATGCTCCGCGTCGAAGCAGCGGTGCACGCATGCGAGAATAAAAAAATACATCAACGTGCGGTGATTACGTGCGGATGCAACCAGGCAATGAGCATACGGGGAGCTTTAGAGTTACGTTCATCGTGCGTGCTAGCCGGATTTACTTCCTCGAGGCGGTCCCCTCCGTTCGACGTATCTCGTGGGAAAAGTCTGGTCGGAAAATTAAAACAACGAGCCGAAAAAAGAATAGAGACAGAGAGAGAGAGAGAAAGAGTGTGTGTGTGAGAGAGAAAGAGAGAGAGAGAGTGAGAGAGATATGAACGAAAGAATAAATTGACGTGATCGTTATGGTTTTTGTATCTTCGTGTCTGAATACCGACCAATGTGAAACGCTAGTGTGTCGTGTAATGTCGTGTTGCGTGTGCGTGGCTTTCGAATATGTTTCATAAACTACCTTTCATAGCGATATCTCGAGGACGCGTTTAACAACGAGTTAAACTTAGTTTCGAAACTAACGTTCCACGTCTTCTTTTCGAAACAACTCGCGGTTAAACGCGTTTTCTGTTCTCGTTACGCGTACAATTGCGTCCATAGACGCAATCGTATGACTACGGATTTTGGAAAATTCTATTTCCATGTTTCGTGTTTAATGATTCCGAAAGTGTCGAGTCGACGAAGACCGCGGATCGACAAATTTCCAAGACGAACGTTCTACCAAGTTTTCTTCGATATTTCTCGATGCTACGATCTTCGTAGAGCAAGAAAATGCGTGTACACGAACGCGCAACGCGTTCGATCGGTGTTCAGAGCCGAGCATCCGCTGCGATCTATCGCCAAAGTACGTAAGCTTCTACGTAAACGGACAACCAAGAGGAACGAGAATCGACAAAAGACGCGCTACGGACGTTTAGCGTCTGTTCAGCTCTGGACACCAAAGGTTCTCCGACAATAAGTAGTGATCTGTTACACTCGTGCATACACGTATCCTTGCGATACACGGATATTTTCGAGTACTCGAGTAGACAAGATACTACCTATTCTTCCAAGAGAAAAAAAAAGCTCTAATTGCACTATAACAAGCGAAACTTACCAGTCTACTTCGAAAACTGATTCTGCGACCATCTTCTCAAATTTAGTGACAACTCGAGTTTAATCGTTGCTGGATCTCTTTCTTTTTTAATCGTGCAAACATCGTCAACGCGGAACGACGGATACGACCAAGACGGCAGAGTCGCAGGCATCATTTTTCGAGGGAAATACCGCTCGAAGCGTGATCGCACGCTCGAGCTGGCTACTCTAAGCGAGTACGTTCTTTCGATAATCTGTTCGATGAGGGGAGGTGGGATTTGTTGGTATAGTGGAGCTTACCCTGACGCCGAATGCGGCGATCTTCAGTATGCACTCGACGGTGAACATCCCCGTGAAGCACATGTTCATGTACTTCAGCGCGTTCTTGTACGCGTCGCTTTGCCGATGGAACTGCAATGCATACACTGACAAACACACGGCCGAGAGAGACAGACAAACGGACGTACAAGCCTATGAATTGCCGCGTATTCCGACCACGAGCCACACGGTGGGAATCGACGCTTCTATAACCACCGCGATTCCCCCTCTCGCTGTTTCTCGTCTTTCTCCGTGCCTGCCGGAAAACAGCGGCAACGGCGAAACACCGAGAATCGGAGGAGAAAGGGCAAGGGCTCTTCTTGACGATCAAGCGATCCGTCCATCGACACGCTTACCGAACACGATCTACGGACGTACGTGCACGTATTTTGCCATAAAGTCAAAGGAAGAATCGTTGAACGTGCTGGAAATCGACTTGTTCCAAGTTTAGCGCGTTGATAAATTTAGCATCCTCCGGCTCAGGATATCGCGACAACGATCGAAGCGTCGCGTATCGTTGGACGGTTCCCTCGGTGTGACACGGTATTACAAATATATAAAAGACGTGTGTATATATATATATATATACGATATATATATATATATATGTATATGTATATATATGGATATATAGATATAGAGTATAGTGAGGGACTTTCCAGTCGACAGAAAAAGGGAGACACATAGGCGTATAATATTAGCGTTAACCTAGATACGTGTATCTGTACGACCGTACAGGGTGTGTACGGTAACGGTGACATTAAAGGGATTGTTTCCTCTTTTATAACGGTAAAGTGAGGGGGATGGCTTTAGGCGGGCGGTACCGTATCAAGCGTGGAGCTAACTTGTGCACATGACTATGTCGGTACAAACTGGATGTCGCGACACGGCGATCTTTCCGTCTTCTAGAATGGAATTACGTCGAAAAATTGAATCTTCGTACCGATAGGACAGGTCGATTACGCGATATCCTTACGGATTGGCGATCGATCGCACATCGAGAGCTCCAGCGATGATCGATCGCGTTTGACGAGACGCAACGACCGAGGGGACGAAACCGCGATTCCACGACGTTCATCGTATAGT
Source organism: Bombus pascuorum (assembly GCF_905332965.1). NCBI lineage: Eukaryota > Metazoa > Arthropoda > Insecta > Hymenoptera > Apidae > Bombus > Bombus pascuorum. The sequence goes on along the minus strand of NC_083490.1, from coordinate 969,486 downwards.
TTGGAATCATCGCGTTGTTCCATAGAATTCGCGCGATTCCACGTTTTCGACAAGTAGGTACGTACGAAAAGATCGTAAAACGGTATCTCTCGGTCGTTCGCGTTAGGATTTGTTTCTAGAGTGGAGCGATACGAGAGTTTGGTGTGCTGGAAGAGAGAGAGTCAGAGAGTCGTGAGAAACTAGAGGAAGAACGAATCGCAAGTCGGCGAAAAGAAAAACGACGAAAGGAAACGAAAAGACGAACCGAAAGGAGTTAAGATATATGGAGAGCGAGCTAAGGCACGATCGAAAGAAAAAAGAAGGGTGGTTGGTGGAAGGAAAGGGAGCGAACGGTGTATGAAAAGAATCGTTTCGTTCGAGGTACTAAAATAATCTTTCCTCTTTTCGTCTGTTCGATTTCGAGGAGGGGATTGGAAGGATCGAATCGTGCGGGCGCCCCGTGCAAGAAACGTGTCTTTTTCTTTGGTATTGGAACAAACACACACACACACATTCGGTAGACCTCGTGTTGGTTGGTTTGCTCGACACACAGTCCAGTCGAGTTGGTTTCGCTTGCGAGCAGCCAGCATGCGACACGCAGTTTTGTAAGTACGTGTGTAACGAACAACGGATGTGACATCTTGTGTGCGATACGTGCTGCGGAACGTGTCGGGAACAAATACGTGCCTTTGGCCGAAGAGATCCAGCCTCGTCGTTTCTTCCCTTGACTTTCGTCGATCGCGTCGAACTCGACAGAGAGTCGACGCTCCGACGAGAATTTTAGCGAAGAACGACGATCTGGTTTCTCTTGGCCGCGATATTTAAATATCGTGTGTCGCTTGTGTGTGCTTCGCATTCACAAAACCATGTGCAGTACGGCGTAGAAAATGATTGATCGATGTTGTATCGCATCGTCAGGCAGCATTTTCAAAAACGAAAAAGGAGTCGAAAGGAAACGAGCGATGCTGTGTACCCGATCGAACTTTTGGCGTGGATTCGACCTCGGTAACTGCATAAGTATACGCAGACGTATGTCTGTATCGCGTGGATCGACTCGACTAGCCGAGTCGCTAAGCATGATCGTACACGTGTCGCGTGCGTCCTCCAAAACTTCTACGATCGCGTTGTTCGAGCGCTGCAACACCAAAGAGCGTGAGTTTGCTCGCCACGCTAATTCGTTCGTCGATTGCGTCTGCCACGTAATCGTGATCGGTCGAGGCGAGAAGCGTATCTCTTCATGTTCGCAACGATCGGCCTTCTAACGAGTAACGCTGGAACGCGAGAGACAGCTGGTGCGCAGAGCGCAAAGACAGTGCGCGCCAGGCGAATAGACCCAGCGTCCAAGAAAACGAACGAATCGAGAGAAAGATAGCAAAAAGAGCACGAGAGAAGGATAGTGAATTCGCGTGCAGGGCTGTTGTATGCCGCAGCCTTTTCTCTCGCGTTATTTCGACCGTGTACTTTCTATTCTCGTTGATCTTCGATCGAATCAAGCCAGTTACTTGTGCAACGCTTCGAACCCCGCCACCAGTTCAAACATGGGCTTGTCAAGGCGTACGAGTCGAACGCACGTCGTGTTTATGTGTGGGTGTGTGTGTGGTCGTGGGAACACATCGATATTCGATATCGGTTTTTCCACGCATCTTCGAGTACGTCTACTATCAAGACGAGGACACAGCAGCGGGCATGCAATAAAAAGAGGAGCAAGGAGTAGAAGAAGAACGGCACAGAGAAAAACAAAACGGTCGCGGAACGCACAACTTTACCGAACGTAATGAAAACAAGCGAAACGGAAAAAAAACGATATACGAAGGGAAAATAAAAGAAAGGAAACGAAAAGAAACGTTGGATAAAGACGCGAGACCGAGGTAGGTGGTAGGACAGGACAGAGCAGAGCAGAGCGCGAGTGCCGTCAAACGTTTCGTTTACTTTTCAACGCGTTCGAATTCGGCCGCTTGAACCAAAGAGAAAGAGAGAGAGTAAGAGAGAGAGACCGATTACAAGGGATCGATATATTCGAAAAAGTACCTACTTCCATGAAAGATCCAATCGGCTTTAGTCGTACGAACCGATTGCAAATTCAATGGACGAGCGAGACGGACCAACGTGCCGGAAGATGCGAAGGCACTCGCGCATGCCTGGCATGGAAATAAAAGTGTCCCGATACTGGAACGAACGGGAAAGAGCATAAAGTAAAAAGCATCGAGACACGTCGTGAATCACGATTGTTCAACTAAAGTCTGCTCCGAATGGATTGAAAATGACGAAAGAAGGAGAAAGAAGAGAAGGAGCGTTTGGTTTTCCAGAGGGAAACGCAAGAGTATTGAACACAGCTGTGTACACGTATCAGTGGGTACAAGGATGACAATTATACAGAGAACAATAAGTAAATTGGCAGGCAAGAACAACAATGTCCTCGTACAGATATAACGTTATATATCTTACAGTTGCCTCGAACTCTCCATTGTGCACGTTTGTCGATAACGACGAGTGATAGATACGTTCTCGCGACTCTCGAAACCACGAGAATCGGTGTTAGGCTGCTTTTCGATTGGTTAAAGTTGCCAAACGCGAGATCAAGACTCGACGAAACGCGAGAAGATCGAGTACAGAGAGAAAGGGGAAAGAAATGTTGAATCGATCGTTGTTCGTAAAGTTACACGGCTTACGCACGAAGGATACCAACGCGTGCTTCGTTCCGGCGCTCGTTATTCGGTCTTCTCCGTCGTGCGTTATCGTTGTTATCAGGCGCGTAACGTTCACAAGAAAATCTAATTACACGCTTCTCTTCGAGACGTTTGTCGGAGAGAAAGAGAAAGAGGGGCAGCAAACCAGCTAATCGTTGACGCTTACCTTCATCATGAGCAGTACTGTGTTTAATACGATGAGACCCATGATAAAATATTCGAACGGCGTCGAAACCACTATTCTCCAGATTTTGTACTTTACGCTGTTCCGTTCTTTCGGCATGTACCTCTCCAACGGGCGAGCTTGTATCGTGAAGTCTATGCAAGATTTCTGAAACGAACGGAAACGAAACGAATGAATCGATCACGCTAGTTTCAAACCGCGTACGATATACGTCTCGTATACGATTTCTCTTAACGTTAGACGGAGCCAGCATCCTCTCGTTAGTATACGTCTGATACAGAGATCCGGTAGCTAACGGTAGTCCGGCCAACCAACCTGATTTTTGTCGATTTCGCCGTCTTGCAATTCGGCCTCTCCCTGCTCCTGGAAAGTGATGATAATCAAGGCCACGAAGATGTTGACGAAGAAGAATGGAAATACGATGAAGTAGACGATGTAGAAAATGGACATCTCTATACGAAAATTTTGAATGGGGCCTTTGTCCTCGTACGTGGCCGCCATCGAATTCTGCAGGATTTGTGGCCAACCCTCGCCAGTTTGCACCGCGAACAACGTCAGCATCGCGGCCATCACGTTGTCGTAGTGAAAAAACTGCGACTGCCACTCTCGTTTCCTTGGCTCGGGCAATAGGGCGCCCTCTTCGAAAACGAAATATTGACCCCTGCGAGGCACAGCGAGGAGAGCACGGTGAAACGTAATTGGAATTTATTTGGACCGTCGATAAGAAAGCACGAGGACAATTTTTACGATAAAATCCTGTACCTCGATGTCGGTCGATCGGTTTCGCCGGGTAAAGGGAAAATGAAACGAGATACTCACTGGCAATCCTGTTCCGTGTATTTGCTCTCGTCGTTGCAGTAGAAGAACTTGCCGTTGAACAGCTGCACCGCGATCACAGCGAATATGAATTGGAACAATATATACACTATGAGAATGTTGATGACATTTTTAAGACTGTTCACCACGCAGTCGAACACCGCCTTCAGCTTCGGCACTCTCTTGATCGTCTTTAACGGTCTAAGTACTCGGAGCACTCTCAACGACTTGATCGTCGAGAGATTTTGTCCAGCCGAACTACCGGTCATGTCAAAGGCGAACGAAACCGCGGCGCATATCACAACCACTGCGTCCATAATGTTCCAGAACTCGCGCAGATACGAGCCCGGGTGAAGGATAATCCCTAGATCGATGATCTTCAGTATCATCTCGACGGTGAAGACACCGGTGAACGCGTAATCGAAGTAATTCAGGATTTCGTTCCTCGGCGAGTTCTCCTTTACGGGATCTTCGGCGGCCAACGCGATACTCGACAGAGATATCACCACCATTATGAAGAAGTCGAAGTACCTCAGGTTGACGACCCAATGGGCGGCTCTTCTTACGCTGTCGTCAAACACGTTTTCGAATTTCGTATTTTATATAGCGATCGTACGAATCTAAACGGATTAGCGAAACGGCCAACTTACGGATTCGTAGGGGACAGTATAAACATGGAGGAGTATGGCAGCATTGGTTTTGGTCCCGTGTCATCGTCTTCATCCTGCTTTTTCTCTTCTTCGGACGACTGTTTACCACCTTTTCCGTCTTTGCTGAAATTCAAAGACATTTTACCGTTGGCAGCGTTACGTTCGCACCGCGTGTTCGAGATTTCGTGGTCGTAACCAAGAGGAAACTTACAAATTCTGGTTGGGGCTCGGAGGGCAGATTTCTACCTTGGGCGCGCCACCGTCTTTCGGATTCTGCAGAGATTGGATCTCTTTCTCGAGTTCCTGCGCCTGCTTCTGTTTATCCTCTACTTCCTCCTCGTCCTCGGCGGCGCTCAGCTCCTGTGCGTTTGCCAGATTGTCGACGGCGATAGCCAAGAATACGTTCAGCAGAGTGTAGTTGCCGAACAGCACCAACACGATGAAGTACAACGAGTAGATCATGCCCCTCTTGTGACCGCCTTGCGACTCTATACCCTGGTACATCACTTCGTTCCAATCTTCTCCGGTCAGGATCTGCGTGTTATACCCAATCAAGTTATAACCCAATCGCAAACGGTATACCATCGGCAACGTGTCGTTTCTCTCTCTATATCAATATCTATCGAAGCTACTTTCGTCTAAACGTTTCGTCTAAACATTGCGCCGACGGAAAGACCATGTCTCGTGTAACTCTTTCCTTGCGATCGAACGTTCGAAGCAAATAGATAGCAAATTAGATAGCGGTCGAACGAAACTTACTTGGAAGACAGTGAGCAGCGCGATGGGAAAGGTGTTGAAGTTGGTGGGCGGCGTGCCGTAATCGAAGTTGAACTGGCCGCCAAACAGCTGCATACCGAGCAGCGCGAATATGAGAATGAAGAGGAAGAGCAGGAAGAGCAGGGAAATGATGCTACGCATCGAGCTGAGCAGCGATATTACGAGGTTTCTCAGGCTCTTCCAGTATTTGGTGACCTTAAAAATTCGCAGGAGTCTAAGGGCACGTAGGACGGAGAGGCCGAAAGAGCCGGACTTCACCTCGGACCAGATCACTTCGAAGATCGATCCTGAGATGACCACGCAGTCGAAACGATTGAAGCTCGAGTCGAAGTATGTGCGAGGACCGAGCGCGTACACCTTTATGAACATCTCCAACATGAACAGAGCCAGGAACACGAACTCTGCGAAGTCTGTCAACATCCGTTTTAACATCGTTCACAAACCGGTGAGACCAATGAAATTGCCTTCGTACAGAATGATTCTTTTGCTGGTTAATTCAGAGGCAATGAGCGCCAATTACGTCACGATGATACATTCCTCTTGCTACTATATTATACTTTATACGCTATGCTATACCATACCGTACGATACGATACGATACTATACTATACTATGCTATGCTATGCTATACTATATTATACTATGCTAAAAATAGCGAGAGTGTGTAATTGGCGGCACTGTCGCTGAGTTAACTACTCGACGAAAAGATTACCCTGCACTGATCGTTTGGATCTGCCGGAATTGTTTACTTACAGAGGAAATCGGTCAGCCATTGCGGCTGGCCGTAATGCTCCACGGCTACGCAGACGGTGTTGAAGAACACAAGAACGATGACGAACCAGTAGAACTTTTGCGATTTTACAGACTTTCGTATCCAGTACCTGAATCTTCTCTCGGCCAGCCAAAACTGCTTGCAAGGTCCCTTTTCTTTCGTCGAGGAAGCCCTCGAAAACCCTATAAACCGTACATCGATCGTTTTAACAATAATTTCAACATATTCGTATCTCTTCGATACCAGTCGACCGATTTTCTTCGTGCTTGTCTTTTCTTTTTCTATTTTCTCTTTTTTTTTTTTTTTCGTTTGCTACAACAAAGATATCGAGTTTATCCGTGCAATCGCGTCATATCTCGTTAGCGCGTTAACTAACGCTTTCCCGATAATATATATATATATATCGTAATGCGATACAACAAATTACTTCCCGGAAAAATGTTGCATCGCAGAACGCTAAAAGTTTGTCGGCACTCGGTGTTGTATTCGATATCGTGATCCGATTCCACAAACTTTCTTCTATAACTCTCGCTGATAATAGGTTCTACCAAGTTCGTCTGGGAGATCCTGTTTATCTTTCGCTCTTATTCTTTCCTTTTTTTCTTCTTCTTCGATCGTTTAGCGGACAGATATATAGTGGACAGAGACACATCTATTCTAGAGATTACACTAACACAAGCGGCTGTTTCTATCTATTCTGGACCGACGATGCGTGAAGCTAATCTACGACTAGATGTCGAAAGCTACCACTTAACCAGATTTTTACGGCGCTCTATTTCGTCAAACAGATTTCTCGCCGTACACTACTAGAACATCGATATCGGTACTCCTCCACTGCTGGACGTACCTAGACCACGTGGATACACATTCACCTGGCACATTCGTGACTCGTCGTTTCATCGATATCGATGAAACGTGAAAGATTCTCATCAACAAACGGAAAGAACGACGGGTATCGACGATTCTCGCGAATGCCCCAGGCTGATCGGCAAGTATAAATATACATAAATACAAGTATACACAATTACACCAGCCAACAGAAGCAATTCCTAGAGAAAGGAAGGTAAAACGCCTCGATTCACCGTGGTGTGTGTCGTAATTTCTGGGTGTTGAGAATTTCGGAGACAACTGGAATCCGATACGAGACGATCCATGGCGATGTTCGCGGCCCCGCTCCTAAATTACGGTAATTACGCTCGCTTCGTCACGCTGTCTTTTTCCGCCGCCATATGCGTACGCGTATGTGCTTTAATTACGCGACGGTAATTCTTGCGGTGCGAAGGTGCGAGATATGCAGCGATGTAAAGTCGATTATGTGTCTGTGGAAACGATTATCGGAATCACGCGTTATCAAAATCGCGTTCGAATTCGCGCTCGACAGCAATCGGAAAATCTCGAACGATCGCGGTCTCGTTGGTCTACTACGTGTGTACATGAGCGCGCGTATGTGCGTGTACCGATACGGTTGGTGCGTGCGTCGTAGGTGAAACGAAAGAACCTTTGAAAGGAAAAACACAGAGGAAACAGATACGAAAACAAGTTACGAATACAGCCTCGTTTACGTTGCTCTTTGCGAATCGTAACACTGTCTGGTTGTAGTTACCTTTCAGTTTTTTCTTAGGCACTGAAACAAGAGGAGCATCTGATAGCGTGTGTCTAGAATGATCGTCGCCGTGGTCGAGGGAATTAAAGTGTCGCTCTTTATCGGATGCGAAACAGAAATCAGAAGGAACGTCGGATCGTCCCACGAGCAATTCTCGGTCGTTCGTTCGATCGTGGACAAAATTTGAACGAGAAGGCGAAGAAACGTGAACTTATTACTCGTGAGACCATCCGACTTTGGTTTATTAACGCGTCGATCGCAACGCCGACGAGCATGAATATGCAAAATAGAAAGTAACGCCGAGGGAGACTTGGAAATGAAAGAGAAAGCGAGCGAACGTTTCGAAACGACGCTTTCTCCCCAATGCGAACAGAGAATGATCGTAAGACGTAAATATTCTTTAACATCCTCTATCCAATTATGAACGATGCACGAACGATGGTCGGTTTACCAAAGGTCAATGCGAAATCCTTCGTTCAGAGATTGAATTAACGTTTCGATCTTCGATCCAAGAGGAATCAAAGATAATATCGCGTTGGAAGTAACGTTAAGCGGGAAAAATACGACTCACCGTCGTCCTGGTCGTCGTCACCTTCCTCTTCCTCCGTGTCCGTGCTTTTGCTCTTGCCAAGCTTCTTCTTCTTCGCCTCGGCTCTTTTTCTTCCTGCAAACACACGTACATTTTTTCTCCTCTGTCACTCACTCGATAATGCTTAAACATTGTCGTCGACCAGAGAAATTCGTAAAGAGAGGCAGACACGAACCTTCTAATATGTGCTTCTTCTCCTCTTCCGTGGTCCTTTCTTCCGCGAGTATTACCTCCTCTACAAATAACAACGTATATTTACTCTCTATACGGTGGAACACACGAAGAAGACGAAAGCGAACTCGGTCGAACGAAAAAGGATCGACCTATCGTTAGACGATGCGTAAAACGACTGATACAAAAAGGACAAAAGCTACGAGGAGTTTACAGCCTAAAAAAGACGTTAGCCGTAAAGGGTGCGCGATCGATAAACCATGTAGCTGGCATGTTGACTTTCTAACCTGCTTTGCAGATCCAATTCAGGTAACAGTACAGTTCATGCTCGAGCTGCTGCTGTCTTCGCAATTTCAGGAAGGACTGCCTGTTCTCCACCTTTTCCCTCTCCTTCGCAAACTCTCTACAAGCGTTACAAAGATGATAGAGCAGCGTTACACGGGACAACAAGGGATCGTTTCCACATAAATACGCCTTTCCTCTTTTCTTTCATTGCGCGCGTTACTTTAGCCAGCGAATGTCCGAGTTGTCGCGGTATACATTCTAACCTAGCGAGTGGTTCTAGCAAGGATTCTATAAACGGGACAATTCGAGACGTTTACGCAACACGTATCGCATTAGCCGCGACGCGGCGTCTATCGGGCCAAACAACTACAGGTTGTACTACTAGCAGCGCGACCACGCGTTACTCTGGCTCTACTACTGCTACTGGCGGCGACTCGCCTACCCAGCGAGTAAACGGCTAGCGCGACAAACTTAAGGAAAGATCGATCGTTTCGAAACCTGCTTGAGTGATCCATTTTAAGTAGGCACTGAACGCAGTCGTGAATAGACGCTTTCTCTTTGTTTTCTGATAAGCCGCCCGCCTCTCGACGCGTGTTCTTTCGTTCGAAAACTCCCTGACGAACAGAAAGAAACGTAATCGGCCGTTCTTCGTTGGAACCGCGACGGCCTGACCCGAGTCGTTGAGCCGTTCGTACATCGAACAAACGAATTCTCGTCGACGCGACGAATCCACGAGACGTTTTTCTTCGACGTGCAAATACCAACATCCTCCTTTACATAGTCCGGTAAGGACGCAAATAACGTTTCACGTTCACCGTGGATTTGTCACGTGTTCGTAAAATTCGTAAGAATCCGGCGAATTTGGTAAATCAGAGAGACGGAAACGAGGATCGCGTTAATCGAAAATGAAGATACTCACCCGCTCAGGACACCGAGAACTAAGTTCAGCATGAAGAATGAGCCAAGGACGATCAATGGTATAAAGTAAATCCAGTTGTACGTGCTGCCAAGAGCGTCGTTTGTCTGCAAATTTGACCAGAGCCACGTGAAGCCCGTGTTACGTGTGCGAGCGCGAGTCACCGATTCCACGCAGCTGTCACGCGCATCGATCGCGATGATCGAAACCAAACAGTTGGCATACGACATACAAACATCGAGACACTTAACCCTTTGTTTCTCCCCCCTCCCACCTTTCCCTTTCTCACTTGTTCTTGTTCCGCTTGGAAGCTATCTCTAGGAATCTAAGCTTTCGTTTTTTAACTCTTCCTTGCAAGAAACAGCACCAATTTCCCTCGTCGCGAAGGCCAATTTCGTTTCAAGTTGTAAGAATGGAACTCAAGGTACACGCTCGTCGATTCGTACGCTCATCGTGCAGCGTTACGAATCGCGAGTAACACGACTAGTCGATTACACACAACACTTAAGGTGACAGTGATTAGAAAACGAGAAAAAAAAAGAAAAAAAAAGAAAGAAGATAGAACATATTAACACTATACAAAGAGACAACGGTCAACAGTTTCATGGATATCGCAGTGCCATTTCTCATACAACAGGCATGTATCATTTGTAAGATACGATTTGTCGAATAAGAAAAAAAGAAAAAAAAAAAACGAGACATAGACAAGGAATTTCCATCGTACCGAGAAATGAAAGATATCGATCGTTGTGCGCGGAACCGAATCGAAGAAATTCAAGATCCTCTGACGGAGGATCGCGTGGTTCGAAGTTCTTCGAGTTGCGGTAGCGCAGAGTACGAAGCTTACAAAAAGAAATGCAATTAACACCAAGATTTGCAAAGAGGGCTGAAACTGACAGTGTTATACTGAGCAAGGTGAACATGTAGGTCAGTGTTAGCTGTTAAAATATCTGCAAGCATTTCTCTTCGGTTCCGACGAACAAGAATGAAACGGGCGGAAGCGAGACGTCATAGGGCACAGACACAGATATAAAGTGAAAAGAAGGGGTGACGAATAAACACGGGCACACAGACAAGGGATGATCGGACAAGGATGGAAGGACCGTTACGAAGGGATGAGATATAGGATCACATTTAGAAATTTCAACAGACGTATTAAAAGTAGCGAACGACGGCAAGCAATGGAAGAAAGGTATACATATATACGGTAGGTAGATGAAACGACAGAGAGAACGGAACGTACTCGTCGAATCGACGACCACTCGCAACGCCAGGTCGTTTTCCCCTTGGCGAAACCGAGTCGTTGTTCGCGGTCGATTTCCAACCGAACGAGAGAGATTTGGCAAAAAAACGAACGACGGATGCGAATAGGAAAATAAAGGGAGTCGACTCGACGTGGAACGGAGAAACGCGAGATGACGGAGAAAGTATCGGCGCGTTTGATACGCGTTGACTCGGGGTACGTGCGCGACGTGACGACACGCAAGAGAGAAACGTACGTATATAGGAAACAGAGAGAGAAAGAGACAGAGAGTTTTTAACACTGAAGGACATATCTCTTGCTTTACCCAGTACAATATGGCAGTCCAGCCCTCCATAGTGATGCACTGGAAGACAGTGAGCATGGCGAATCCGATGTTGTCGAAGCTGGTGATGCCGAAGTTTGGTCCCTCCCAGTGATCCATGCACGTCGAGATGTTCGCGTCGCACACGTGGGCCCCGAATGGCGCCTCGGATTTGTTGTCCGTGTTACACGGGCTCGCCTGTTCGCCCTCCTTCACGATTACATCTACAACAGAGTGAACGTCAGACCGATCGGTTCTCCTTCGTTCTTTCCTTCCTTCGTTTCCATTCGTCAACGACTCTATTACTCGGACGGATCGCTTTCTCTCTCCGGCTCTTGTTTTCCGAACGTATCGAACGAAAGAAAAGAAACGCTTCTCTCCACATGGTTTACTCACTGATATCCCTGATGCTGTAACACGTTTTATGCAGGGTTCCCGAATAGAATTCGAGCCCGATGATGGCGAATATCACGATGGCGAAGAGCACCAGCAGACCGATCTGCAGAAGCGGCGCCATTGCCTTGATAATAGACTTGAGCACCACCTGGAGACCTGTTTGGAAGAAATTCGACAGGAGTAATTCAGGTCCAACCACCGCGCCCTCCAAGCGTTTATTTACTCTCTTTTTATACTCGTTTCGCGTCTCTTTACTTTTCCTCGCTGCTCGGGGAAGCGTGCGTGCCGTACTGTCTTTTCTTTTTTCATTTTTTCTTTTCTTTTTTCTTTTTTTCATTTTTTTTTTGTCCCGAAGCGAAACTCCCGAAACGAAATCAACGCTCGACTATCGTGTTCGAACAAAGGCGTTTGTATTATCGATACGAGGATCCACAGCGGCTAAACAATTGAGATACTTCGTTCTTGTTACATGGACACAGCATACAACTCTCAAAAGATATAGCTATTTGGGTGGTGCTACGTAAAACAAAATAGTCGTTCTAACGTTGCAAGGCATCTACGTGTAGATATATAGATATAAAAATATATATACTTGCAATAACGTTAATACTACAACTGAACTACGAGCTTTATGTCTGAAACGTTTAGTCGTCGGTTCGCTCGTAATCGGATCTACGTAGCAGCTATCGATCAATGGAAACGTTTCGAAGAATCGAAGATCCGATCGATCCCCGAAGTATCCGAATTGCAGAGGCAGAGGGAAATCAGAATGCGCGTTCCTCGAGCACCGAGCCTCGTGTTTTCGCGTTTTTTCTTCTAAGAAAAAAATTAGCTCGCTCCGTATACCGAACGGAATCGAACGTGCAATGTACTTTACTTTGATTTTCTTCGTGACTGGAAATTATTTTCAACAGCGACTCGAAAGCGAACTGATCGTTCGAAAAGTGCCAAAACATTTGACGAGCGAGTGATATTAAGAAGAAAAAAAAAAGAAAAAAAAAAAGAATAGAGAAAAAAAGAGAAGAATGACGGAGAGGCCGTTTCGTTCGATTCGGCTGGATTTTCATGGCCGATTGTATTGAAACGCTACTCACTCGGTATGCCGGAGACAAGTTTGAGCGGTCGCAACACGCGTATCGCACGCAACGTGCGCAGATCCATATCCAGTTCTATGCCTTGCGAGAACGCCGTGATGAACCTGCCCCAAAACACACACACCCCGCCACACTTTACTACTTTCTACTCTATTACACTAATACTCACGCTACTTAAGTACTTAAGCTACACAACTATGTGGTAACTAGCGTTCTATGACCTAACCGATGGGAAATGGGAGAATGTCTAATCGGGGTGAAGCTCGTCGGGGACCGATATATCTTCGCTTCTTTTTCTTCTTTGTAATATATATATATATACGACACGAAATCAATTTTATCTCAACGTAGGTTTTCTATACCCTTTCGAAACTATGTAGGTCGGACGGACAGGGGATGAAATTCTATGAGTGGCGACATTAAACGCGACCGTTCTTTACCATTTCTTGCTACGTCTATGCCGACTATGACTAAATTGCGTGCTGATAAGCGGATCCGATATACGCTCGAAAGTGCTAGGAGACATCTTTTAATCCTTAATAATTACGCCATAACATCGATAACGTTAATAATAATTTCGTTTAAATCTTTCGATAAAATTATCAACGTATCGGTACTTTGTACCTTTTTCCAATTTTCAAGCAAATATAATAACTCACGAAGCCCCTAGGACTTTGGAGCGAAGGCGCGAGTAATAAAACTTTTAGACTCGTCGCGTATTTCCGCGTGTGTACTCTGCGATCGATGGCGACGAAACGTGAAAGTTAACCCTTCGCGCCCCTCGATCGTACGTACAATCGAATTCAAAGACAAAAAGCTCGACTCTCGATTCTCACAGCGTCGGATTAGCTTATCGAATTAGCGCATCGTCGGATCACCCTTTAAACTATAATCGCGAAAGGCGGAGAGAACGGTTTCCAAGTTCGATCGATTCGGCTTAATATCGAAAGCATGAAGACGGGTTAACGGGTCGACGGGATGGAGCAACTACGCTAAGAGATTAAACGTTTAACGATTTCTTTTATCAAGAGGATTTCGACGCTTGGATAGAGAGGAAATTCTTATTAAGTTACTCACGCGAGATTCTAATTCTAGATGCCGTTGAATACAATCCTCCGCTAACTATAACTCTAGTTCCACGAAGATAATAAACGGTAACATCCGTCGTGGTCGTTCAACTCGTTCGTACGAGGCTTACCCCTGTTCTCTGTCGATCGCAAAAATATCGACGGATCGTTTCGTTTAATCATCCGTTTATTTCGTTCTGCTTTTATCGTTCGAAACGACCACGACGGATCGCCGATAGCGTTGGCGTCCTAAATATAGCTAGGATTGCTCGGGCCCTAAAATACACCGCTAATTGGGAATGTCTATAAATTAGAAGCGAAATAGGAAGATATCCCATACTGCAGAGTTTGCATTCTTCGTAAAATCTTCGTGAAATCTTCGTCGAATCATCGCAGAATCTTGGTCATCGTGGAAGAAAAATTGATTTCATTCTCGAACGTTGAATTTGCATCCTGGTATCTTTTTTCTTTCTTTCTTTTTTCTTTTCTTTCTTTTTTTTTTTTTTTCTTCTTCTTTGGTAAGAGGAGTCCGAATTCGTTCGCACGCTATGATTCGTGTTGCGGAGTAATCGTGGGGAAGAGAAATTTCGAGGACCGTGATCGAAGGGAAAGCAGACAAGAGAGAGGATATCTCGGTCGAAGTCTAAAAGTCTGTGTAGGACTATGACTCGGTCTCTCGAGGATGTCTAAAGGTACCACTCTCTAGCAAACACGAGCTTGCTCGAATACGTTACTGTTCTAGAACATGTACCTATTTACCAACGTATAGTCAATTCTATCAATCAGTGACTGTGACTAAAGATAGAGTTTGCTAAATATAGAGACACCTGCAGGCCAGTAGTAGTTTCGTGTTTTCTGCGTGTGTACGTGTATAGTAAGTATACGTGCGCGTATTCCGCGTTACGCGACAAATTTCGAATCGAAAGAAGTCTAACGTATATAATAACAATTCGTACGCTATCGAACGAGCATCGAAACATCAGCGAGACCGTTTACACCGATTAAATCGAATTTGCTTCGGTCGTTCGTTCGTCTCGCGTTCGTTTATCGCGTCGTATGCGAGCGAAATATTTTCTCGAAATTTTCGATACACCTGACGTGTGGTAGACGCTACGTGAGCAGAATACGAAATAAAAAAAAAATTCGAACGGCGAATTAAAGATACTCGTCGCGCATCGCGGCAACGAAAATTCACCGCACGTCCGATAACTTTTTCCTTCCCTAATGAAAAGCCAAAGATTTCGTCGATGAGTCGACGTGCCGGTATATTCGCGCCGTACGATTCGCGTGTTACGTAAGTGTGTGTGTGTGTGTGTATGTGCGTGAATGTTCGTGCGTGCCTCTGTCTGTGTGTGTGTGTGTGCGTGCGTGTGCGTATGTACGTGTCTAATTTGTCGACTTTGAAACTCTCTAAATGTACGAATAACTTGTGCACAAAACTGAACATAACGACAGAAGATATAGAGCAAATATAGTAACGCAATATAACACTAGCGACTAATTCACGCAAGTCCTCTATAGAGACAGTAGAATATCAATAATACGCATAGATATATATATATATGTATAACGTATAAGACACTCGAATTACGCAAACCACGTGGACACAGAATATATATATATATAGATATTATGTTCAATTAATATCGATCATCAAACTGCCAACGATCATCTAGCGTCAATCAACTGTTTCTAATACACCCATAGCCTCTAAGTGGTGGTCAATCAACGATAAAAAACGGAACGCTTAAACGACGTGAAAAACGTGTATAAATAATCGGGAGAACTAAAGAAGGAAACTAAAAGGATAGAAACTAATAAATCTGTAATAGAAAGATGAAACGTATATAAAACTAAGGAGACTAGTCGAACGCACACAAACTGCCAGGAACAACGGGGGATTAGTTAGTTAGTTAGTTAGTTAGTTATCAATCTGCTGCTCGACTGTTCTCTGTTACTGCACTCTGTACTGTTACTTATGGCGTTTGTATCGTTTGCCGTTTCGCAGAACTGTGACTGACTCACTTGGAATTTTCGAAACCAGCTTTAGCGGTCTGAGGACCCTGAAGGAACGTAGCATACGCAGGTCGACGTCCACGTTTGTTTCGGCGAACACGGTCATCGACCTAATCCAAGGATTACTCTAGAATCTATCTGCTCGGCCGAAAAAAACCGATCGACGTGCGATCTCCTTAAATCTTAAATCAATGCGGAGAAAGATCCTTTCGTTGCGTCGTCGTTCAATTTCAAGCGAGTTTTCGTTCGCGTGTAAACGTTTCTCTGTTCGACGTCGTAATCGATCGTCGGCTAAGAAATCGAAACGCGTAGGACGCGGCCAACGACGTGGAAAGAAAGGCTTTCTCCGTAAACAGGGCTCCTCGAGGCGAGCGTAATCGGAGGGATAATAGGGGTGTGGTGGTTTAACGCGAAATCATCGAAACGGAACGCGCTGCAAATTCGATCAAAGCCTGACCAAGTAACATTCTCCTCGTCCACTGTTTTCCTCTCCATGCGTTTTCTTACGAGACGAAGCGAGTACGCGCGCGATGCACATCGCCGTCCAACGACCAACAGACGGACAAATAGACAGTGGTAGATGGAAAAAAGTGGAAAGAGCAAGAATGCGCTCGTTCGTTTGCACGGAGTAGAAGAACACGGGGGGGGGTGTCGGGGAGATGGAGAATGAAATGATGAGTGAGCTCGCGGTGAAACAAAGTAACGAGAAAAGTAGAAGGAAACGAAAGTACGTAAAACTCTAGCGATGAGCTTTCGCGAATTTTAACGAAGGATGATCCCTGTTTTCCGTATTCCTGGACTGTTTTACATCTCTCTCTCTCTCTCTCTCTCTGTCTCTCTCTTTCGCACGCGCGCAAATCGATCGACGGGGCTTTCGAACTCGAACCGAGAGCGATGGAATACGGAAAAGCGAGATCTCCCGTTGTCAAAGATCGTCCCGGAGAAGAAAGGGGAGAGAGTATCGATAGCGTAGAATAATAGAAAACGATTCGCTCACCCGGTCACCACAACGAAGAAATCCATGATGTTCCAGATGTTGCGCAGATAGGAGCCACGGTGGAGGACGAAGCCAAGGGCGAGGATCTTGAGGCTCGCCTCGACGCAGAAGATCCCGAGGAAGTAGATTTCCGTGGCCTCGAGCTTCTGCGCGAGTATGGTTTTGTCCTGCTTCGGCAGGTGCTCCTCGAGGGCGAGGACTACGCAATTGGCGATGATGGTGAGCAGGACGGCGTACTCGAAGGGCGGCCATTCGATTATGAAGCGAGTATGCTTCCTGATGCAGTTATCCTCCGACAGGATGAACAACGACGTAGTGCCCTTGCCACCTGCCCCACCGCCACCCGCCCCTCCGCCCTGATCCCGGCCTGGCGCCATGTCCACCAGACCAGGTACCTGTTTACAACGTTTTCCTTCCGTTTAATCTCATCCTATCCCCTTTCTTACCATCCGTATCCTTCCTCGATACTCTATAAATTCAACGCGATTCTTTTCCCATTATTCCGTAACCTCTCGATAACGATCGTTTCTTCTCCCCCCCGAGAAACCGAACGTTTTCCTCGCCACGACACGAACAAGCAAGACACCAGACGATACCTGTCCGAGGGCGAATGCCCAGCGATAACCCGATCCCTTCGCGACAAAGCAAAGAAAACTGGCTCATAGATTTTTCGAGATTTTTCGCCTCTTACCTCCCCTCCAAAGCTAGTCCAGTCACCGAGACCACTCAGTCCGGCCAACCTCGGCCTTCTCCTGTACTGACTCGCGTATCCAGGGTCCCTTTGTGCCGCCTCTTGCGCTGCCAACCTGCAAATCACGCAAGATAAAAGGTGTTAGCCAGCGAGCCAAAACTCACGGTATGTTATCGGGCACGCGTATGCGACGGCACACCTTGCCACCAGAGGATACCATCGATTTTGCAAACTCGTAGTTCGCGGCGTGTCACCGGCAAACACGGAAACGAATAGGCGACCGCGAGAAGCGGACGCGATCGCGTTCGACTTTCGTGATACGCGACATTCGACCGAGCAATTTCGGCGAGAGATTCCGCCTGTCGAGATAAGAAATGCAAAGTCACGCTACCGAGGCATTGCGACGCGATCAAATACGCCAGGAATATACGTACAGAGCGTGATTATTTTTGGGAGGATAAGAATCGCCTGGTCGGATGGTAGTTGCCAAGTGTTTCGCCAGAGAGGTCGTTAATGGCCAGCGCGAGCATATAATACGCCGCTGGGGCTAATTAACTACATTAGCCGAGACTTTTGCAGCTAGAAGCCTGCCACGTGCGTGGCTTCTACTCGTAGGAAAGTGCAATCAAGGTAGCCGGTAATGCAATAACTCGCGACAAGGATACCGCATAGGACATCCGTGCATTTTGTCGCGTGCTGCGTGCCTTCTAGCTCGATACGTAGCGGGCGAGCCTCGTTGCCAGATTACGTTCTATTCACCGAGCCTTGATTCTCTATTCAGCTGCGATCAGCGTTTCCATCCTTAACAAGTTCCAGCTCGTTTACGAACAAGACGATCAGCTCCTTGTTGCGTCGAACCGCGAGCAGATCGTTTACCCTCCTCTATCGTCCTCTACGAGGATCGAACGTTTCTCCGGCGATACGTAACAGATACGATAAGAAAAGTATTTCGATTAGCCAACCTTTCTTTTTCCAATTCACCGATTCTAGGGAAAAGGTTGGCTGCTGAATTTGCACAACGCGCCACACAATATATTCTTGATCGATGGTAGTCACACTCGGGATGTTCCTGGGAATCCGTTAAAGTGCTCCTTAAGTTCTTCCGAGAACGTTGCAACTCGAGAATGCCCCCCGATGCCCTTCGTTCTACAACGAGAGTAATCGAATAACGCAAAATTTCTAACGGCGACGAGTTTCCTCTTTAAAAAATTGGTATCCTCGTTTCGCCGACCTAACGTCCGACATTGAATTCGTTCGATCGTACGTCTTTGTAACTCGGTTGGCGATTATCTTTCGTCGATCAGACGTCTTTGCGTGATACGTGATAATTCGTGATACGGCAGAGACTAGTTGCGCGTTGTTAATATCAATGCTGGCGAAACTGCGTGAACCGATACATCGCGTAAACGCGTTTCAACTCACCGAATCGGTGCGATTCGTTCGTCGATACAACCGTCGCACGGACAGTTCGATCAACGCAAACTACAAACATCGTCTGGTTGCGACGAAATTCCACGAGACTGGCATTCGGCACGAGTTTTGCACGATTTCTCGGGATCTAAAAATCCCAACGTCCTCGGCCTTTCTTCTCGTTTTTCAGATCTATGCTCCACGCGTACGGGAACAGCATGATCGAAACGAGAGGACGCGCGCAATCTCGTCGATCAATTAATAACGATTTAATTTAATGAAGCCGTAGATACGAAGTCCATTGTCGATGCAAGCGATAATTTGCCACCTACGCCGACCTCGTACACGCGAAACGCATCAACAGGGCATTATCAGTCAGCCACGATATCGTAATAACGATAACAACGTTACTTATCGACGCAATCATCGTTGTTATATTCTCATTCGTTACGTCAACGTTTAATTAACCACGTTCGAACCAGAAAGTCGACTTTTCGACTGTTTACGTTTTAAATCCAACGCGTCTCGCACGAATCGAAATAACTCGTATCGTCCAAAATCGTCTTTTCCTCTCCGTACAAGGTCCCTCGGATAGGCTGGTTAAACGCGAAGGAAGCGCGTTAGAATTGCAAGCGACTCCCTGTCAGATTGACCGTTCGTTCGTCCGTTCGGCCCGACAGAACGTCTCTGAATTATTGAGATCGAAGCGCGAATAATTGATAGAGCTTAGCCCGTATATCGGTAAGATCGATAGTACTCTCGAAAATGAGCCAGCACGGACCGCCTCCGAGCAGTTCGACGGCGGAGAACGACGCGTCGCATCGCCTAACACCGTTCGGTCCTCGTTCGAGCCGCCTCGATGATCGTTACGCCAGCAACAGGTGTAACCTATTGCCGATTACGCACGAGCGAAAACTTTCGGAATTTAACCGATCGGACGCGTGCCGAGTCGAAATCGTTCGCGCTTTTCTTCGTCTGCACGCGCGATCGAGTTTCGCTCCGTCGAATGGCCGGCGATCGAGCCCGAGGAACGTCGCGCCTTCGACCGACTTACGATAGAAATCGTTGCTGACCCGAGGATCACCGGGATTTTTCGGTAAATTACCGAGGAACGAGTCGCGACACCATGCTCTCCCATTCGAAATTGCGAGAGGCGAACTAACTTTGCGTCGTCGAGCTAAAAATCCGAGTTAAAAACCCGTGACGAAGGTTAATCGCGATTTATGCTAGGCAACGCCGTCCAAAAGGACTTTTTACAGGTTACCGAGCCACGATCCGCAGCACCGAGATCCGTGCCAAACCCTCGTGTCGCCGGCCACCCGTGTTTTTTATTCGCGGTAATTAATACAAGGGCTCTTTCGCCCCTCTCTCTCTCTCTCTCTCTCTTCGATGCGTTCGTCTTTCCGACGATCTCGATCGTTTCGTTCGCGCATGCCTAAGCGCGCTACATCGTCCGAACGTTCGCGATTCGATCGTTTCTCCGAGCGTCGCGGGGCAAAGTCGACGGACTCGTTACCAACGGGATCAACGAACTCGAGATCGTTTCGGCGTGGACGATTTCCGACGAAAGGCTGAAATCCTATCGATCGAATATATTCGGCGCCGCGGTTCATAGTATGGTATTGCGGCGTATGGTCGAACCTGCGACGCAAAACCTAAAGTCTGGTCGATCGTAACCGATTGATTACGTCGTACAGTTTCTCGAGGAAAACGGAAGGGAACGTCGCGGTTCTTAAACGCGAAAGGTCGTAAAATGTTTACCGGAACGGAGAAAACGTGGGAACGGAGGAAGGAGGAACGGCGTATTTTCGCTGCACAAATACCATGCTCGACTCTTACCGATCCACCCGACGAATTTGCAGAGCTCGCGAATTTACTTTGGAAAAATTCACGAAGGAAGACGAGAATAGCTGGTCGGGTTACGGCCTGAAGAAGATGGAACGTTCGCGAACCAGCGAACGGGAGAAGGAAGATGCGCGCAAAAATAATTGGCCTTCGATTCCAGATCGTGAACTAACGAGGGAGCAGTCGTGAGAGAAGGCCATTTTTTTCATCTTGTTGCGGGTATAAATATGCGCGATATCGAATTTTCCGACCCGAACTATCGCGAGAAAACGTTCGAGGCGCACGATATTCGTTCGTTTCGATTTTCGATGATCGGTCCTTTGAATCTCTGCTTTCGGACGACGAACAATTATCTGGATGCTATAAAAGAAGGCAAACGTGTTGCGGCGTCTCGTCCGACATCCTAGTTGACGGAACAGCGTACCAGCGTCGAGAAGCATCGAGATTAGTGTCTATTCGTAGCAACTGGGACGGCACTTAAAAGTTTATTATGGCTCATCAGTTATCGACGATACTTCTCGAGAGTTATTAATATCTTTCGGGAAATCAATATGAAAGACGTGACGCCGCGCTATAACGGATCTCCTTGAAAATCGTTGTATCGGTGTGCATGATTCTCGCGTTAACCCTTCCCGAAGTCGTTTAGTCAGCCACTAATACGAGAGACTATCCCTGTTACCCTTAATTTCTACCAACGATCGACTAACCAACGGTCTCAACGTTCCAGCCGTTGCAGTACGTCGTGGTAATAGGTCGGCGTTATTCCTGGGCATAACGACGCGTTTTCGGTAATGCGTGGAAGAAAGTCGAGCGAATTAGGGCCAAGTTTATCAACCATATCAACCGTATCGTGCTTTTTAAGCAACCGGGTTTGCACGCAACGAGAAACTTCCTCCTAACCTCGGCGCTCTCGAAACAAGCACGGTATATCTATACAGCGGCTGATCGGCGCAGGCGTCCCGTTTACGAGCGAAAATCAAAGATCCGCGAGAGCAAGGTATGACGAATATTCGATTTCTCGATGAACGTGGCAGTGGCGATCGCTCTTGAAAAGTGTTTCGGGCGGAAGAAGCGCGACGAGACTCGTTCGAAGAAAGAGAAAGGTGGTAAATCATGGAGAAATCACGGAGAAATCACGGAGGAATCGTCGAGGGTTGGAAAAACGCGATATGGAATAAGCGTGATGGGGGTGGGGGGTAGACGTTATCGTGCTCGAGTCCTGATTCATCCTTGAAGCAGCTCCCACGCGGTACGAGGCGCAGCCCGAATAGAGGTTAACGTTAAACCGAGAACGGTCGAGAGGAATATATTCGAGCGGAAGAAAGGGTAGAGGGCGAAGGAAGAGCGAGAGAGCGAGAAAACTGGGAAGAGGGACGGGATGATAGGGGGATGAAATTGGCGGCCGACTAAGAATCGCAGCAGCTCGAGTGCGCCGGTCGCACCACCCTGGGTCGCAGGGATTCGGGCTGGCGCGCAGCCGAATCGCCGCTCTGCGCCACGTGCGCAGTATATCTGCCGCCTGTGTGTCCGGCATCTTGCTGTCTGCTGCTTACCTTCCTACCTTTCAACCTCTGCACGTCCCCGTCTACCTACCCTTTGCCTCGTTCCGTGTTTTTCCACCACGTGCACGCTACCAAAGCCGATCGAACGATCCTTAGGATTACGAGCACCGGTCGAAGCATCGTCGCCGACTCGTTCACAGGCTGCGATCGTCGCTCTCCACGAGAACGCGTCTCCGGGGCGTCTCCCGGCAGCCAGCTGTGCCGCGCTGCGACCGCGATCGTTACCCGAAAAGCCGGCTAATGTCGCCCTCTAAATGCGCGAAACGATCTTGCCAAAAAGCACCGGAGCACCGAAAGCGCTGTGACGCGAGCATCACGGCGCCCACCCGTTCGACACCTCCACCGTCTCGCGCTTTCTCTCTCTCCCTCTCTCTCTCTCTCTCTCTATCTCTCTCTCCCACTGTCGCGCTTTCTCTCCGACACACACACCTCGATTCTCTGGCATCTCCGCGATATCGAGGCTACAGTCGGCGACGTTGCGGAGCCACCTAGAGAGAGGGGGTTCCTGGTGACGTCACCTCTCCGCCATTTTGTCCGGTGACGTCAACCGAGCCACGACCATCACGACCGCCACTACCGGCCGCGTACCTTCCAGCCTGCTCTACGTTTTCGCAGGATTCTTCCGTCAACCGGCTGCGTACCTCCTTCCGATCCACCACCGCCTATCTATTATTTTCCTTTTTTGCGTTTTCCAAATTTCAAACTACCTCCGACGATGCAACGTATCCGTCAGACCAAACAACGCCACGAAAACGATGATTGGGGTTAGGTTGGGTCTAGCGTTTAGGGTTCGACGGTGTGATCCGATCGACCGTACGTGCTCGTAAACGCAAAAAAGGTGTTGTCGGGCCAGTCGCGGTTGTACGAACGTGCAAGCGTCCCAGCACGCCGGTGGCTAGTGCGTAAATCTAGGTCGAGGTAGTACGGCCGTGGGCAACGGCATTCGGGGGAATTCGATGCAGCGGTTCGCTTATGCTCGGCGTCGAGCGACGCGATCACCCTGCATAACGTTCGTCTTAATTATTCGATTCGAAGCGCTCCAGGCAGCAGTCGATCGACCGCGGTAATCGCATCAGCCGGTCACAGCGTGCCAAGATTTTTCGCTAACGGACACGCGTCACGCGGCAGCACCCGTCCGATGCTACGATACTTTGCGTCACGTGTGCCGGATAAACTTCCAGAGCAGAGAAATTCCCAGCACCTCGTTCAACGACGAGATCCCGTTTGCAACACGTAGCGAGTAGGACGCGTGGATGCCGAAATTAATGACAAGAAGAACGTTCGATGTTCATCTGGAAACCATTCTATTTGAGAAATTACTACAGGAAATTAAATTTGCACGATGTTAAGCGGAGAGACGCGTTGAACGTCGCTGCTGTCAATCGTTATTCCACGCCTTGACTCGCAACTTTGCTATGTCGCAAAGGATACTATACTTCCTCTATCGATAGTATGCCAGGTGTTATCGATTCTTTTAACGAGGATATAGAAATCACCGGTTGCGCGCGGTCTCTCGTATTCAGATTTTATTCAACGGACGACTCTGTCTGTCCTGAAACGTCCGCCGTTGCTAACGTAGCGACGTTGCGAGTTTGCGTTAGCCTGGAGATCGCTCGACTACTCAGCGACGGAGTTTGTCGGTTCTAACTTCGCCGTATTTCGTCGATCATTACCGAATCGTTCGCGGAGAACATGCATCGACTACCCTGATGCAAAAACAGGGACAGATCGATGACGCTATTCCGACTGCCTCGCGACGACGACGTCTTTAGGTCCGATTCAAAAACGTTAATCGTACGAGGAAATTCGCACGAGATCGAGAGCTCGACCGAATCTCGAAATTGGGCAACTTGGTCGATACCGATCCTTCCAACATACGGTTACCGGGCAAAGCCAGATTTTATGAAAATTTGCGCTTCGGTGGACAAAAAGGAAAGAGACGAAGAGACGGAGCGCAATTGGAATATCCACGGTCTAATGCGGACGAACCTGATACGAAGCTGAGGCACCATAAATAGCGCTAATAGCATCGTCTGCGCGTTAAACCCGTGTAAACGCAGGCGGACGTCGGTGAGAAACGGGCGTTGGAAAGCGAGGGAAGGCCAGCGTTAAAGAGCCACCTAGCCATAATAACCGCCTACGTATCCCGGTAAAATTACCTTTCGGTCTATTTGCCCCCAGAAACCGGGGTTACGTCAGCTGTACACGTGTGCCACGAATACGTGTATCCGTTTCGTTTCGACAGTTCCCCTCCGTTCCCCTAACGCGCCCTTGCCCTGCTGCTACCACCACCCCTGACGAATTGTTCTGCGATCGCGCGTTATGTCACTGCGTACGTTTACGTGCACCTCGTGTGCCTCGTGTGCGAGTACGTCGATCTACGTGCACTGCCTAATCACAGTCGCATCCCCTCGACTTCTCTACCTTCCTCCCGACTCTTGTCACATATCTACCGTATACGTCGCTCTCGTATTAACCCGACGATGTTATTAATCGCAATGGAAATTTGCCACTCGTCCGATAGAATCGAAATTTCGGACGACCGAAATAAATTATCGACGATGGACGACCCTTGGATGGACGTTGTTATCGAGTGCGATAAAAACGTCATGTTCGCGGAGAAGAACGAAATTTCGAGTAGCAAACGGATATTAAATACTCGCGGATAAATCGTCGATCGCGAGGAAACAATTTTTTATCGAAGAATATAGAAATTTACGCGTGTAGAGTGTAGGCAACAAGCGTTCGCAAAAGTGGTAGTAATATGCAAATTTAATTGACCACGATAGCGAAGAAAGCGGATACGCGAGTTCGTTTTAACGCGTTTATTCGTCGTCGCTGTTATAAACGCATCGTCTGCGTCTAAACGCATGCGTTTTAGAGCAGCCCGTCGGTCAGCAACGATCACACCGCGTATTCTAGCTTCTCTGCGATGCGTCGATCGAAAAGGCGAATCGCGTTCCGACTACAGCCGTCGTCTCAAATGATCAAATTTTCCTCGAGATTTTCCAAACTCGCGACAGCCACGTCCCGAAGATAAACTTCTGCTCGCAATCGTAAAGGACACTCGAGAGAAACCGTTACGCTCCGACATCGAATTACAGACTTTCGGAGGCAGTTTCTTACGACTATATATAGAGATAGATATCGGATCGTCCCATGGAGTATTCGATCCTTCTTCGAACGTACTTTCGTAGATCGAAAGTAACGAACGAGTACGACGGAAAATCGAACGTTTATTTTCACCGAATGATTTAACGAATCGAACATCTAGCAGAAAATGATGCAAGTTGATTTACGCGCGAAAGATCGATATCGTTGCGGTAATTTACGACCGATTAACCGATGCTACATAGCGGAATGCTATAAATCGTAGAAAATCGAATGTCGCAGCCGGTGATATCGAGTCGAAGAACGAAGAAGAGATTTCCGAGGCGAAAAACGTCGAAACGCGAAACAGCCCTGGCAAGCCCAGGGCAAACACGCGAAAGAGAGGCGCGATCGCTGGCCCTGCAAATATTTGCCCAACTTGTAAACTTATAAACGGTCGAGAAACTGTTTTCTGCTCGACGTGCGCGAGTCGATCCGATCAGATCGCAAGAATTAATTCGATTTGCGCGACACAAAAATTCCTAGGGAGGACGATCTTTCGATCGTTGGCGGTCGTCGACAGTTTGCTGATTCAACGACGAGCAACGGCGATGAAAAACAGTGAATGAGAATCTGAAAGAAGGACGAGCGAACGTTGGGAAGGGGAAGAGGATTCCTGGCAGGGCTGTCTCCAGATTGGCGAGTGCTCGAGCACCAGTCACGACCGAGGATAAAGCTGTATAACTATGTGGCTCGTAACGTCGAGACGAAAGGGGACGGCTATAAACGAGCGAGATCGTCTGGCGCCTGAGAACGTCTCGAAACGCTGCTGCGAGACGCGCATCTATGATTTTAACTCTTTCGGACGAACAGCGACCGAGAAAGAGGAATCGAGAGAAAGAGAAGGCAAGGGGATGGAACAACGTCATGGCCAGACGTCTGACTCGTCCCACGCCCACGCTCCTCGCCACACACGCCATTTCCGAAGAAGTTGCACCAACCAGTGCGGATACGTCTCGCTCGTTTTAGCGCTCCGCAGAAAATCAGCCGCTGCTTCGTCCTCCCTCGATTGCTCGGTTAGTGCGCACATCGGTAAAATCGCCCGTTCTTCCGGTATCTTTAAACGCGATTCGATTACTCGACGATACGTACGAAGCTATCAAAGACGAACCACTTCGATGCCTATGTATCTAGGACCTGAGTGACCTATTTTCGTCCAGCGAAGCCGAACGTTGGCGAGACGTTGCCGTTCGATTCCTATCGAGTAGGACACGTAACCAAAGACAGGCATCGCAGAGGTGACGTTGCTGGTGGCTACCTCTCGAAATTTCCTCCTACGCGTTATCGTGGCGGTCGGCGGGAAACGCGCGTGGCAGCTCGAGGATCGCGAAATCCTACGTGACTCGCAGCGGAGGAGCAAGGAAGAAGGAGGCGGGAGGAAGGTGGCGGGAGGTCGAAGGAAGGTTTCGTGAATCGGAAAATAAAGCACGAGGCGGCAACGGTCGTTCCGCGTATTCGAATGGATGATTTGGTGACTGACGCGAGTGAATGAGCGAAACACGCGACCGTGAAAGAACCGTTCCAAGAAGCTCGTATTCATTGATAAGGGGAACCGATTAACCGACCGTTCACTGTTCGCCGAAGGATGCTAATTAGAATATGCAAATTCGGTTACACGTATAATTCCTAGAAATTTCTGCGGCTAAAACAATTTTTGCCGAGTCAATGGATGCGATAACGCGGCGTACTCGTGGAAATTCCGCGCAATATCTCGACGTGCGAACGAATACGAGTTTGCGTTCACAGCGATAAAGTTGGAAAATCGAATTTAGATTTCCCGGAAAGTTGGCGCGCGTCAAACAACCACTCCGATGATTTACCGTACCGCTTTTCCCCTTCGAAGTTGACCGCCTGACCTACCAATCTGTTTCAAATATTTTCAAGTAAAATTTTATATATACGATAGACTCGTAACAGGAGAATATTCGATATCAAGCCGACGAACGTTGCCACTTTCTTTTCCCCCTTTTTATTAAAATTTCACGACGTTCGGCTCGACGGAACGTTATCGTTGCGTTGTAAATCTCGCCAATCGCAACGAGAAAAGCTGTAAATGATAATCTCCACGAAGGTTTGAATATTCCAACGACCCATTAAAGAAACTACGATCGCAAAGTTGGTACTTACGGTAGCGCGTGTGCCAAACTCGTTTCCGTAGCTGTTCTCGCTAGTCTGACCACGCACGTACTTGTACTACTTAAAAGACCGGACGTGCCAAGCGCTGCCCTTTCTACCGCACCTTCCAAACGTCTAGCTTCTCGTACCGCTTTTGGCAGGACGCGTCTGCCCCGGATCGATCTCTTTCTACTTGATCGCAACGCATTTTCGACCCAGGATTTTACTTCGATCCCGAGACAAATTCCAACGTTTCGACCGCGTCGATTCGCATTGTCGTTACGCGATGAATTCTAGAAAACGCTGGGGAATGCAACTCGAATAAATAGATGGCGAGGCCATTCGATGTAGACAACGGGATCCTTGAACTATAACATTCTAGCACGAATGATACAACTCTTGGCCTTCGATGAATCGCGATTCGTCTAATTGAAAGCGCGGCTAGTCGGCTTCGCCGAACCGAAAGCGAATCGTTGGACGCGGGAACGCGACGCGTGCCGTCCACGTTCCACGAAACCGGACGCGTCGTTGGAACGCTGAATCGCGCTTTTCAAATCCTTGAACTATGACGTTATAACACCGACGTAACTTAAACGATTATTTAGATCGTGGAGATAGCGTGCGGGAGAGGGAGGAGGAAGAGTCGACACAGTTTTTTTACATTAGCGTTCTTACTTTTCCAATACGGCGCACGATAAATTACCGTTGTTCAAACTTTCCACCGCGTTCGTAGCGCGGGACGAATTACGTTTCTTTCGCGGCGGAGCGTTTTACGAATTCGATCGGAAAGATTTCTTTCACCGAGATGATACTCTTTGCCGCGTTAATCCTATCGTTGATCCTATCGCTGTTCGTAGAGACGCGAGTCGAACAACGAGCAACCTCTTCCGGATGGACAAGCGCGGGGACGAAGAATTCTTAAGAACAAAGTCGGCCAAACGGTTCCACATACGCTCTGTCCGCGTATTTGTATCGTGGAACGCGAAGCTCGTTTCCTTACGCTGCCCAAGGTTTATAAATCAGGGATGTCGCCCTTGTCGACAGTAAGGTCAACCGGGGCGACTCGGTGTCTCCAGCAGCTTTTGCCAAGTGGTACGAGAAAAGATAGAAGAAGAGAGCCAAGAGGAGGGCACGGAGAATGGAGAGACGCGAGGGGGAGTGGAAGAGAGTTGGACGAGCCGGAACACAGCCGAAGTCGACGTATGCGCAGTATACGTACGCATACACGCAAACACGCAATAATATACGCATTCGCTGGCAGGATTCTCTTTCGCCTACGCCACGAGGTCACCAAGCATTCGAGCGCCATTGGTCATCGGCAGAGGGGAAGCGAGAACCCGCGTCCTTCGCCACGCAACGTGCCTTACGTATGTCAGCTTGCCCCTTTTGTCGCTGGAATTTCAACTCTCCACATCTCGCACGATATTCCAGGAAATAAGAACGTGGAAACGTGGACGAATAACGCCGGTAGAGGTTGCCACGTTTCGCTTAACTTTCTTCGATCTACGATTTTCCTATTTATGGAAAGGACTTTTTACTTTGTCGAATCGGCAAACTAACGATTTCGAAAGACACGGGGAGCAGTTGCGCGGAAAATGTCGACAGCCACGCGTCACTCGGTGGACGATACCGCCGCTTTCACCCTCGCCTCTTTCGCCACCGAAACGTTCTCCGGCGCCCGATCCGATGAAACTAACCTCGAGGTTCTTTATCCGGTGATAATAAAAACACTGCACGCGATGTCTACGTACGTGTATGCCCGACGCCCATTGTATCCAACGAAACTACGATGGCAATTAGGTTAAACGAACGAAGCGGATCTAACCGTGAGTATTAAACGCACGCGCGCGCGATATCATCGTGGATGTAAAAGGCATCCCTACGGTGGCATAGTCGACCCCAGGGAATATGCCAGCTTTATTATGTACGAAGGACGTGTATGTGCGAACTAGCCTGGTATAGTTGAAACGTGTGCACGCACACTACGCGTCCACCGCTGACCTGCTGCACAAAGAAACTTTCGCGATATCGATCTAGCCGATCACCGGTACAGGGCGGAACCGAAAGCTTCGTGGCGGCTTTCGAATTATTAAATTTGTCGTTAGGAGTCGTACGGCACTCTGTTCGTTCGCGTGTCTAAAAACGCTGGCGATCGCGCAGCTCTGGGTAAAAACGTATTTGTCCATTTACAGCAATCGCTTTGCAAAGTTCGATCGAGTTCGAGCGTAATCTCCGTTCGTTTGAAATGCAAAACGAGATCGGATTTTACGAAGCACGGTTCGTTTTCACAGCGAACCGATCCGTTGCCAAAGTTTCCGGGTCGAGCGACCATTTAGTTTCACGGTAGAATCGTCAGGGTAACGCCGGTGTACTTAGGCAGGCCAACGGATTGGTTCCTCCGAACGCGAAACACGCCGCGACCGATCTACGCGTTGTCACCGACACCGACTCATAATCACTCTCGCGATACTACGATCGAGATACGACTCTCTTCGTCAGAGTTTAACTGTTTCCTCCGTCGTTGGATAGTTTGGGCGAATAAATCTTCGCTCGACCGAAGCAATTTGCAAGGTTCGCGTCAAACGGTCGATCAAAGTGGCGAAAGAGCGAAAGAAGGAAAAAATAGACGCAGGGTAGGAGAGAAGAGTCCGCGTTCGAGAGAAGAGGATCGTTCGGAAGAAAAACCTGTCGAAGATGCACAGAGGCAAGTTTAATGTCGTTGTAGGCAAACCCCGAGGATAAAAACCACGTCGTTGGAAGGGAATCGAGATTCTTTTGGGAAGAATAGTCTCGCGTCTGCCGAGAAAATACACGGAAAGGTGGATACCTGGCAGCAAGTAACTATATATCTATCGATCGTTCATTCATACCGCCCTTTCGGCCCCTCCTCGGCCGCTCGAGCGATCCTCTTCCACCCCCGTCGCGCGTCCTCTTCCTTCGTCCATGACTCCTCCAGCGTCGTCGTACTCCCCGTTTTACGGGCGTCAGAGCCAGTCCTACCAACTGCGAATCCAAGCCTGCCCGCTCTCACACGTGCCGCGCACCAACTGCCTTCGCCACTCTTGCCAACCTCCGTGCCAGCTAGCTCGGCCCATCTCGGCAAAGCAATCAGCCTCGACAATCGGCCTGATACGAGTCGACGTAACGCTTTCCTAGAAATTTCGACCCAATTTCGCGGGTTTTTATGATCCGAGACGTTGGCGACGAGGGGGCGAGAGAGCGTTCCGCCACAGGGGCTGTCCTCCTTCGCCCTTCCAAAACGTCCGATGCAATTTTTGGATCGTCAGTTAGGCACGAGCTTT
The DNA here is from genome assembly GCF_905332965.1 of Bombus pascuorum. NCBI lineage: Eukaryota > Metazoa > Arthropoda > Insecta > Hymenoptera > Apidae > Bombus > Bombus pascuorum. The sequence goes on along the minus strand of NC_083490.1, from coordinate 938,847 downwards.
CTTCCTCGAGATCGTTCAGACTCTCCTCTCGCCTACGTAAGAGATTTTCGCCTCTCTCTCTCTCTCTCACACTCGCTCTTTGGCAACGACTAGGTTAGCGGAAACAATTGCAACGAGAAACAGAAGGAATCGAGAATCTCGAGTCCATGTTCATGAAAATTCACCGCCGACGAAACGATGCGACGACTTACGTGACACGAATGGAAAGGCGATTCGCTTTTTCGCGCGATTCGCCGGTATTATCTTGGAAATAGTCACGCTCGAACGTGTCCATTAGATCGATCGAATCGAGATTGGATGCACGGGGGACGCGATTAACCGAACGAACGACAAAACGACCGGCCGGCACGCTTCGAGCCATTATTTAATTGACAGTTACGTAACGCCGGCTTTTACGTGACAAACCAGCCTTACGGATCTCTAATAAATTAACGTCCAGTCGGACACTCGAACCGGGATCTTCGACCTCCTTTCGCAATCCTCGACACAACCTTTCAGAAAGGATATTACGTTGCCCGTGTCTATACGCTGTACGTTATACGAGCGTGCAAGAAATTTTGATCGCACGCAAATTATCCTGGCGTTTGACGGTTTGCTCGTTGCTCGGATGCAGCGAGTTTTCACTTTTACGTATTCCACGAAGCCCAAACATCGTGCCTGTAGTTTTCCAACTTGAATTGCTTCGAACGCTATCTTCGATATTCTCAAGGCATCGCCTTAACAACAATTCGTGCGATTCCCCTTCCCCGTCCGTTTCGCCAAATATCAGGGAAGGAGTTTCATCTTCGAAAGCGCACGATGCGGTCGATTTAAGTCGACGATCGAGTCAAAGATAGAGGCGACACGTCGAAAACAGTTTGGATTCGGGTCGTCGACCTTTGTTTTCAGGTATTTTCGAGGGAGACGCGTAAAAATTTGAGACAGTCGCAGGAGCCGGTTAGCTTGGGCATTTCAGAGACGAAGCTCGATCGGTCGCGTGGCTACGACATCGTGTCAACGAAGACGGTAAATCGCCCCGTACAAAATAAATTTCCAATGCCAAATTACGACCGGTTCGACGAAAACTTCAGAGCGGATGTCCTTTACGTATTTGCAAGTGCGCACGATAGGAAAATGACGCGGTGCGAGATGAACGTCGCTACTCGTTTCTAATTGATCTCGTTCTCTCGCCGATTATTTAACACGGACGATTATGCGACGCGCACACCTGCCCTACGTACTCCGTGTCGTACGATTTCGTGGGTAAAACGCCGCTAATAAAAGTAGAATTCCCGTTCGACGAGAATCGAACGCTACCGTCCCTGACCAGAGATTTCCATCGCAGCCAAGTATTCTTTGTACGCAATGGAATTCACGTTGAAAGCCTAATAGTTCGGCAGTTAATTTCCTTGGTCGATCGTGACTCTAAAAGTCGAGACGCTCGTGTTTACAGATATTTTCTAATACGAGAGCGGCACGGGACTCCAGATATTTCGTTAGCGGGATCCGTTGGTCGTTTAAACGCGCGTCCTTACGACCTCGTAACATGGCAAAAACTTTAAATCATTTTTCGCCGAATTACGGCAATGTCGCTGTGACAGAGCGCGCAACCAGACTCTGCCTTTAAACGGTACAAATTTTGCGACACACGCCGCTTATCTCTCCTTTCGTTACCTTTTCTCGCAGACCGTATTAATTTGAAAATACTTGCTCAACTTTTTTTCCAGCGAGTCGCGCAACCGTAACACCGAACCACGTTAAAGCAATTATTCACGGAGAAGTTAGGTTCAAAGGTTCGATCCATTAAGCGACGCATCAGAATTTAATCGATACGATTAAAGGGCAAAAAGAGGACAGCCTGTGCGTAGGCGTGAGCGTAGGTCTGTGGAAGAAACTCGAGGATTCGTCCCTCCTTCGGGAAATACGATCGCTTCTTTGACGGATGCTTAACGAAGGAAGGTAGTAAAGAAAGAGAGAGAGGGAGAGAGAGAATTATCGGAAGCAACGCGGGGAGACGAACGACAGACGCGAAACATTGGCGAGGATGAGCGTTCGCGACTTCTGCGTAGCGATCGTGGCGTTCCCTTTAACTGGTCGGCTACGTTGCATTCGTGGACACGAACAGACAGCACTGGCTGATAAGCGACGCGATGAAAGCTCGATAAGAACGGTGGGATAAACGGGGCCAACGCGATACGACAGACAGAGCCGGAGAAACGACTCGTCGATGTATCGTGACACGTCGTTTGCCGGTAATTCTTTTCTTTTTTTTTTTTTTTTTCTGATCCATCGAACGAGCATCGAGTCGATGGACGGAATTTTTCAACGAATCGGAATAGAATCGATCTCGGACGTTCGTTTCCCTTTGTTTCGAATCATTCGTACGAACCAACGAACGAGATACTCGAAGGTAAGGTGAGCCGGTGTTCTTGAAATGTTTATACGTGGAACGGATAAGGGCCGATTGATCCCCGCCGTGCTACGCTGCCTCGTAAAGAGGTCAAACGGGAAACAGCACCGCATTCGATGCTTCGAATCGTTGAGTCGAGTTTCGAAAGCTTAGCGACGTGCAACGAATCTCTCGAGTTGATACGTCGATCGGCAAAGCGATTCGTTTGGCGCGGAAGCGAATCGAACAGAGCGAAGCGCGAAAAAGATTCTCGACGGAACGCGACGAGTCGGTACACACGCTGGTGCGTAATACGAACACACCGGTAGTCGTGAACCGGAGTACGAGGAACGTGGAGTACGAGCAAACGGTTGCATCGAGAACGGAAATGTTTGTCGTCACGTTGATTAAGATAAATAGAAAGGAAGCGAAACGAACGGTATCGAAGGTGATCCACCGACAACGAGAGATCGTTAACGTAAGACCTGAAGGATTTGTAATCGCGTAACGACGATCAACGTTGGTCGACAACGTTCGAACGACAGAGAAGGAAAGAGCGTTGCAGACGACGGAGAACGATTTGGCAAGGAAATCGCTAGGGCGAAGAATCGGAATGAGAGCCGTCCCGGTTTCGCTGAACTCACCTCTAGAGGGAGGCAGGGGCTGGTTGCGGCCATGTTCCTACATGCGTTCGAGCCTCTGCCCTGCTGGCGATTCCCTCTTCGTGCTGAGGCACCACTTTAAGAAACCACACTACACTCGACGAAAGGTTTCGTCTGCACGACGAACACAGAGTAGCCCTTGCCAGTAAAAACGAACAGAAAGAAACGGAAACGGAAAAAAATCACCACGTACCACTTTTTCTCTTCGATATCCTTTTTCGTTTCTCCGTTTCTTCGTTTCTTCGTATGGTCGGTGGTCGAACCGTCGACGTACGCGCGTCGTTCCGATCGTTTCTTCTTCCTGTTGACCGCTCGTTCGCGCAAATACGATCGCTCGCAGAGACTCAGAGAAACTGGAGAGAGGGAGAGAGAGAAGAGAAGGGGGGATGTGCCTCTTCCTCTCTCCTAAGCTCTAAACTCCGTGGATCTCGACGACGAGACAAGCGAAACCAACCACTACCTTCCTTTTCTTCTTCCTCGTCTTCCTCCAGCACCTCTCTTCCTCTCCTTCTTCCTCCTCGTCGCCGATGTCGTCGCCTTTCCTCCCTTTCGAGTCTCTCTCCCCTCCTCCCGTGCGACAACACACAAGAACGCACTCTCGATCGGTCTCGCAACGAGGTCGATTCCTTTCTCTCCTCGGCTCCTGCTTCCGTTCTCGATCCTGATCTCGATCCCGGTCCCGATCCCGAACTCGCACCCACACCCGCACCCGCGCTTGCACTCGTACTCGCACTCGCACCTGTTCCTCTTCCACCGCCACTTCCTCCTCCTCCTCCAGCTCCTCCTCCGCCTCCTCGTTCGCGTCCACGTCCTCCTTGGAAGCGGTCGCTGCTTCCGATCCTGCCGTTCCTGTTCTTCCTCCTTCTCGTCGTCGACGACGTCGTCGTCGTCGTCGTCCTCGTCGTCGTCGTACTTTCTCCTCGCCTGTCGATTCTCGTCCTTGTCCTCGTCCTCGTTCTCGTCCTCGTCTTCGTCACCGCCGCCGTCAACCGCCACTGTACCACGTTCTGGTACGCATAACAAACGCACTCGCGTCCCTCAGCGTCCCCGAGGGCGACCGAGCGGCGACCACGAAAACCCCTTCACCGACACTCGCACACTTTCTCTCCCTCTCCCTCTCCTCGTCGCGTAATCACTCGCCCGCTCTCTTCTTTCCACCGTATTCGATCCGATTCACGCTGCTTCGCGTCCACGCGTCCACCTCCGGGTCGACGTTCACGTTCACGTTCACGTCCGTGTCCGCGTCGTCTCCGTGTCCTCCTTCCTCCGTTCCCTATCCCGATCCCTATCCCTATCCCTGTCCCTATCCCGATCCCGATCCTTCCGCCTGCTCCTGCTCCCCCGCGTTTCCCAACTTACGAAACAAACTACGCTCTCTGTATTTCGAGCTCGCGCCCTCTCGTCTCTGGTCCTCGTCCTCGTCGGCGCGCCGCGAGCGCTTTTCAAGGCCCGTGGTCGCGGATCATGAGCGATGCGCGCGATCCCAAAGTCCAACCGAGCCAAAGGGAGGATTCCGAACGAACTTTCCAAGGGAATCGAATGGCCCTTCTCTCTGCTCCTTTCCCCTTTCTCTCTTGTCCGTTTCACTCGGCCGGAAGTTCACGCACTACCTACGTTCCCCGAGCGTCGGAGCTCGTGGCCACAGCGGGACGGTCGCTCGACTACGTTCTCTCGCACTTCCACCACCACCTACACACGCCTTCTCCGTCCCTTTTCGCTATACCTGCCTTCTCTCTCCCGCTCTCTTTCTCCTTCGCTGCCACCACTACCGACCGTTTGCGCCCCCTTTCTCTCGCTCGCTCTCTTCTTCTTCCTCTCCCTCGATATCCTTCTCTCTTGCTTCCCTCTCGCCAACGCGGCTCTTCGTCCTCCTCCGCGAATTCACCCTCTCGCTTCTTCTCTATCCGCCACCTTCCTCCTTGCCGCGCTTCGTCCTTCTCTCTTCGACCGATTTTCGCGCCGCTTCTTCGTTGCTCTCTAGCCTCGTGGCCTCGCGAGCTTCTCTCCTCGTCCGCCTCGAAATTCCGCGGTTCAGCGTTTCCGTTCCTCTGTCCGCTACTTTCCACCTCCCTCTCCTCTCTCTTTCACTCCTTCTCTCATTCTCTCTTTCTCTCTTTCTCTCTTTCTCTCGCGATTTTCCCCCTTCTCTATATATCCGTCCCTCTTTCTCTCCCTATCTTCCGCGCGCGCGCGAGCGCGCTCTCTCCTCTTTCACTCCCGTCCCTTCCCAGTACCGAGTTGTTACCCTCTCTTTCCAATCGACGAGTTCGCTCTCGTTCGCCACGTTGCTTCATCCTCGTCTCTCCTCGCCTTTCGCCCCCAAGTGGGGAGGAACAGGTGCGTATCGCCATCCACGAGGCACCCTCCGAAACGTTTCTCGAAATTTGACAGGAATTTGAAAGCACGCGTCGATGTCGTTGTTTCGCGTGCGCGTCTTTCCAGCCAGTTTACGTATCGGTTGACTATGTAAACTGGCGTTCTTCGACATTGTTTACCTTGTTTCGAATTATGATCGTTACTCGGTAGATTCCAACGACCTGTCGATAGGTAACGAGCATACTTTTTCTACTATTGTCGTCGCAGAGTTCGACCGTGTCGTAAACCAAGCAGCGTGCAAAGTTTGTAAACTACTTCTTGCTTATAGTTCCCGCGCAACGTGTTCAACACTTATTAGTCCGTTGGAAACACGTGCCGTTTACGTCACGCGTTACGCTCGAACCGCTTGAATTCGAACGACTCTGCGAAGCCCTGATACCGTTTCTTCTAAGGAACATGGTCTTTTTTCTACGACTTTTCTATTTACCAAGAAGACAACGAACGAATCACACGGAATAACGTCGCATCCGTTGCTCCGTTTCTCGCTAGAAAATGTTTAAAATAGCCGACTCGTGCAAGACGGCTAATCGAAGAAGATTATTGTTCGGTGGTGAGGCATTTTCGAAAGCAATGGGCGCGTAAGAAAAGACGTTTAGCTGTTCTTGCGACCAGGTGTTAGAACGCACGGCTGGATCGCCGGTGTGCGTAAGAATTCGTGACCGTAAGTGAGCTTTCGCTCTCGTAGGTGTACGTCGAACCGATACTGCCGGCACCGTCAACAGACATGCGCCACTGCGCTTGCAAATGCAGGGAAGGGAGACGAGCTTTCGGGGTGCATGAACGTTCCATGCAATCTCGGCGCCCCGTCCACCCTTTCCGCCTGTCGAATAATTCATGGAAAACCATCTTTGCCAATACCGGCAATCGTGATTCGCATTTGGCGCTTCAAGATCACGGAACACCGTCCGACAATGATTATTTATTATGCTGTCGGCTACGAGCGAAACATCGGCTGCTTCGACTGGTTCGACGATCTCATCGCGCCAATATCGTTAATTGCCCTTGCGAACGAAACCGGCTAACGACAGGATCGTTGCTGAAAGAAACCTCTCTCTTATCCGACGACCGATTTCCTCCGATTTCCTTCGGAGACTCGTTCGTCGCGTGCAACGCGTTCTACGAGCGTATAAGTTTCATGCGAAACAGGTTATATACTCGTGACCACTCGAAATCGCTCATATTCCTTTAGTCGGTTCTAATTGATCGAAGTTCTTGGTGCGCCATATATCGAGTTATCTATCGGATACAGAGTAGCTTTAGAGTCGGGTTATGAACACGGCGCGAGAACAAACGCGATCAACGGCTCGTCGATAAATCTCGGAACGTCGTAAAGTCCTTATTTTCCGATAAACGGTCGGTCCATCGTCGATGTAATCTCGGACGGACAGAGTCGGCCGCGGTCTTTAGGCGAAAGAAAGAAACGCACGGCTTGGATGCTCGCTGGAGTGTCTCTGTGTGTGCTGGTTTATTTAGGGGAGAGAGAAAAAAAAAAGCAAGAGAGAAGAAAAAGAAAGTCATAGCGTCGCGATGCGATGCGCTCGGATGGCTGCGCCGTTTCGCGCGATTCCACGGTATAAAGGATTCGGCTTTAAATCCGCGAGACCGTAGGGAAGCAAGGGTATAGCGGTAGTGGCGGGGAGGGAGAGGAATCGAGAAAGAGGAAGCAAAAGAGAGACGGGCTCGTAGGAAGGAACGAGAGAGGGTTAGCGGTCGAGGGATAGCGAAGCTGAAGGGTGCAGGGGCAGGCAGAGTTCTGGGTTTCTGGGTTCGCTCCGCTACGAAGTTCGGAAAGGCTGCTCTGTACGACGAATGTGGAACAGTAGGTCAGCGCACTCCGTGACCCCCGCCGCGGCCTACCCCTCTTCGGTGCATACACCCTGATGCGATACGTACGACCCTCCGATTCTCCCGCTGCTTCCCTACCCTCCAACCCCCTCCCCCCGTTTCTCTCTTCCTTTCTTTCTCCCTGCCTTCTCTACTCCACGATTCTCTCCTGCTTGCGCGCGTTCCTTCGCTCTCACCCTCCCTCACGCCCTCGCCGATCCTCTCTCCTCCTCCCGTTTTCCGTTTCCTCCTTCCTTTTGACCGATCGCGTTACCTTACGCTACGTTACCAGCTACTATGTACGTTCCGAGCGAACGCATAGTGTCGGACCGATCGCGCGGAACGTTCTACGAGATTAGCGAGTCCTTCTTTTCGATTCCTCGAACGGACCTCGAGAGGGTAACCGATGACTACACCGACGACTCTCGTAACGCGTCTCAAAGATTCGACCACCGCGACCGATAAGCGACGCCAGATCGAACCGGAGTTTGTCTCCGTTTCTCGTTCGAATGCAGGTGATCGTCCCGGTTATCGACTCGTACGCCTCTACTCCAAGCGTTTTCGGCTCTTGCGCATCGTTCGGCCGACGTTCAATTCCTCGCATCGATCGTTGTTTTATCATCTCGAACGAAAACGCTGGTAACTCGCCGGTCGCTTCGACCGCCAGCGTGCGAAACCGTGCGTACGGTTTGTGCAAAATTTAACCGAGCCAAGTCGAGCCAGATGACTACGCCGGCATACTCCTCTCTCGCCGCTTTTATTTGGGTCGTTTAGCAAACTATCGTTCGCGATACGCGCGACTTGCTCGCGGACCGAGACGATACTATCCGGTGCACGCGAACGCCAACGCGATAAAATCAATATGTCTGCTCCTCTCCTCTCTCTTTTGTTCCGCGCGCTTTATTATTTCTCTTTCCTCGTTCCTGGCCGAATTCGCGTCGCGACGCCATCGATTAAACTTGCCCAAGTTCGGCTACCGGTTGGCTGCTAGGTGGGGATCGATGCGCGACAGGTACTAAAAACCACCTGAATCTTTTCTCGTCCTCGCCCCGTCCCGTTTCTCGTGCAATTCCAGAAACTTGCCTCGTTCCGACCACCGGACGATCGACGATTTACGATGCACGATCGGACTGCCATATTTCCGCACTGCGATGCTATCGTTCCTATCGTCTAGCCGTCGTCGAACGCGTATCCGAACGATCGTGTAAAATCCGTTCTGAAAATTAATTATTTAGACTTGGAACGCGCGTACCAAGCTGATCTACGCCGATGATTGGAAACTCGTGGAATTTGAACCGAAGCGGGTAAAACGCTTGCTAGGATATTCGATCGGATACATAGGCTTCGACTACGAGAGTGAGACGTTCGATCTTTGCTGTCGAGGAAAATGTATAATCCTTTCGAGTACACAGCCAGACAGATCGTCTACTCGGGGCAGACATCGGGCCGATGGCAGTTCCATCGTCGTATCGTCGGTGACGCCGTTCTACCAAGAAAAATGTAGCGCAACGATTCTGCAACGTCGTCGGTAACCTCGAAATAAATCTGTAATATAAAATACGACGCCCGTGGGTTTTCGGTGACGCATCGTAATCGCTTCTGCATTGCCCGCCCACGCAGTTCCGTCGCATGACGTTCTCGTTCCACAGACATTAGAACAGCCCATTAGAATTTCGCGGAAACACCGTCCTTGGAACGTATTGCTTCCAGGAATACGAAAGACCGATCGTCCACGCCAACTTGCCAGAAATCTCGCGTTTCTTCGTACTCTCCTAACTAAACTGAAACCAGCGGTTGTTCCAGAACCAACGAACCATCGTTTCTCGTATTTATGATTAACGATTAGCCGATCGAGAAGCACCGCGATCGATTCCACCTTGTTTCACCGAGTGATTTTTCCTCGAATAACTTACATTTCTGTTTCGACGAAATCCTCGATTTATAGGTTTTCCATTCGGATGTGTGACCGAAACCGATTCGACCGACGCTTCGATAGATCAGGGCAGACGTTGATAAAAATTTACGTAGAAGCGAATAAATTACCGACTAAACGTTACCAACGTCTAGTTTCCGACCGAAGCTATTTTCGTCGACGTTGGTTACTTTTACGTTTCTCGAGCGTCCGATCGAAACTCGATCGACCGTCCGAAAGTTTTCGACGCGACAGCAGCCGGTTCTACGTTCTATATACGTGCCAAAATGAAATAGCGCGTCGAAGGAAACTCGTAGCATCTTCCACTGCCGGAAAGACATTTAGCGCGCGTCGGACGATGACGGAACTCGCGATCGCCTCGAAGAAACGCTTAATCGAATTTCTCGCGGCTTACGAGCGCGTAAAGTCCAAGCGTGGAAAGAGGCTTAAAACGCCTCTTTTCCTCTTTCTCTTTCTCTCTATTCCCTGCCTTTCCGACGTACGTACGTGGCAAACTTTGCTCGTACAATTTTTACACGCGGCAATTTCTGCGCTCTATTTACTTGGTAGGAAGTGGTGCGCGACTATCTATTTGGGAGCAGATTTTCAGAGTCCATCGGACACGGAGAATCCACGGAGAACAGGTTCCGAAAGGGATAAAATACGATCGGCCGGCTGATTTACACGTTTTCAGCGTACACGTGACGTCAGTTGAACGACGATCGATGTTATCACTGCCAGTGATATCTGAGGGAAACCGACGGACCGTCGTCGCTCATCGATCTGTTTTTCTGCCGTACGCTAAACGCGATATAAATACGTTCTATTTATAAGCGCAAAAACACTAGCGAAAAACGAACTTTGAACGAGAAGCCAAGAGAGTAGCAAATTTCAAACTGCGTCAGACCCTGGATTCGTTCGAAAAATCTCGTTGAAACTGGTTTTTCACCGATTGCGCCATACGGCGTTCTTCGAAAATTTTTAAAAACCGACCCGCCTACGGACAATATCTACCTATCTATATATACATGTAAGTATAAAAAAAAAAAAAAAAAAAATATGCGAATACGATTAAGGCGCAAGGCTCGAGTTACAAGGGAACGAGCGCGCCGAGATAAATTCAGCCTCGATGGTCACGGTATACGGGGTTTATAGGTTATGGGAGGGTCGTGACACGCACTCGACGCGGGCATGGGAGTTTTCATACGCGAAGGCTGCTAACAAGGGGAAACGGCGAAGCGAGCGACGGAGAGGGAGCGACGGGCTGAAATCTGGGTCGCCCTGCACCGCGTGTACCTCGAAAACTCGGTCAAGTTTTCTGCACCTGCAGGTCGAACGCCGGGACATTCGCCACGGTCTTCATCGCCGTACTTTTTCTAGTTGCGATATCGTCTACTACCCCTCTCTCTCTCTCTCTCTCTATCCTCCCTCCCTCCCTCTCTCTCTCTTTTCTTTCTCTCTCTCTCTACCCCACAAAGCAGCGTTGTCGTCTTCGCTCTTCTATCCGCGTCCTCGCTGACACATCAGCTGGAAATCCGCTGCAGAAACCCGCCGAGGAACCGGTCCAACGACTCCGATCACTCGCGATATTATCCCTTCGTTTCAAATTGGAATCACCGCTTTATCGAGCGAAACTCGCAATATTTCTATTGGTAGACATCGTTCGACATCGTTACGATCTACTTTCCACGTAATTTTCTTCGTTAAAGAAACAATTTTTATATCTGTATCGGTAGTGGAACAGCTTGGGCGTATTAAGAGCGTGACGATCGGTAACGAACCCCTTGGACAACCTTTAACCGGGTCCCTGCTATAAAATACGCTCGTCCTCGTTTGGAGTCAGCTACCGGGTGCGATGTATCCTACACGACGGAGAGGAAAGCCCGTTTGCTGTTCCACGTACGGACATCGCCTCGTAGCGTTCAACTTTTTACCACGATCGTCCTCCATTTCCATATTAATTTGCAATTCGTGCTTTTTCGTGCTTTCGAGGGTCGCACAGGCCGTGGATCGAAACCAAGTCGACCTCGACAATCCGAAACCGGTCTCGACGCGCAATTCCCGTTCCGAAATAAACGTCGAACGACGCGGTGATAACGATAATGATTTTTAAGGATGAAAGGGGAATCGCGTGCAAACATTCACGCGAATGCGCAGTTCCGACCGGCACGCTAATTAAGTGGCAAATTAATTGGTTCGTCTTGGAGCGCAGCGGTCCGATGTTTACGCGAGTATCGATTGCTAATGGCTGCTTGTCCAGGTTCGAACCTGCTGCCACTTCCCAACGGTCTGCCCGCTAGCCTATAAACACCATAACCCATATCGAATTCCGCTAGCTTGCCATTCTACGCCGTACGCGTGTACTCGCCTGTTTTTTCTAAAACTACGCAAAACACGCGAAATTCATCGAGCATTTTTCAACAGCCTCTACGGTATCGCGTTTCCCATGTTCGCAAGCTATTCGCACATTCGTACTTGGCTGTTTTATCGAAATTCTCGAGTAGGAAACATCGAGTTTCCGCAAGTAGTATAAGGACGAAGAACAAGTTTCGAGGGACTGCGATCCTGCAGTCTTGTTACTATCAATTCGAGTAGAATTAATTCTCAGAGCCGTCGATACAACTGGCCTGACTGGCCGTGATTTAATCCTAGAAAGGCGTAATCGCACGCGTTCCTTCGTATCGCCTTGTCGAAATAAAAAGGAACTTTCCGGTAATTTGGAGCAGATCGATCTCGAGACTCGCTCTCATAGCTCACGGTGAAATTTCACGGAAGCAAAGAATCGACTGGAAATTAGCAAAGTGGGATAGGCAGGGGGTATTGCGAAAGGGCCGCTCCAAATCGAGATAAAGTTAAGCGAACGGCTCGATTCTCCAATTACGGTTCAGCTAGTACGAAAGTTTCGATCGGATCACGCGTGCTCGTACGGAACAATGAAACGGTTAACTACGCTATCGTCTGCGGGGTAAACGCGGCTTCGATTCGCCATGCAGTTATCCTTGCTGGTTACTTGGAACAATTGAATACACGAGCTGGTGACAACGCTACTTCTACGCTATTTCGAATGGAAGAGCAAGAATGGAAAGCTGGAATCGAGTAGAGCGAAACCGAAGGAAACCGAGCCATTGGTAAGTATATCGCGTGATATCGATCTCTGCCAAAAATGATTAGCCCAATTATCTTAATTACCGCGGTCTCTGTGCTCTTTCGTGCTGCAACTCGGACGAACGAGACCGACTGGCCTGGCAGAGACGAAGAAATCTTTTTTTCCTATGCAGCCGTCCGTACACAGTGCATCGGTGAGTATTTTCGCGAAACTGGGATGAAAAGGGACAAAAGCGACGAGCGACGGAGGAAAGCGACAGAGAACGACGGAGAGGGCGAAAGAAATCGATGCCAAGTACGCGTGCACTTTGACAACGTGACTACGGGGATGCATTCGATGCACCATTACATCCGTTCCTGTCCTCTCTTTTTCTTTCCCTCTTTTCTTTTTCCGCTAAACAAAGCGAATCTCAGCGTAGAATTTCGCATCCCGTCTACGCCAGGTAGAAACGAAAGCGTGTATTTGCAAGTATATCGACTTACTTTCTTTCGCGATCACCAAAATAACCTGCAGCTAGGTAAACACGGCGATTAACGAACCACCGTGTAAACCGAAGTAACTTGATTCCATCGAGACCCGCCTTTGTTATTTCTCATTCGGTTTATACTCGGTACGTAGCAAATTTTCCTTCCAATCGTAAATATCGAACATCGAATGACCATCTATCGTGCAAACTGTTCGAAACGAAGGTATTTTCGCGCAAGCTTGCGTTACTCGTCGGTTCAACATATATATATATATATATATATATATATATATATATATATGTAGCCATAGACTTTTCGCAAGGAGCGCGATCGTTTCGCGAGGTTGGTCGCGTTCGCGCGGCCTACCACCGCCGGTTCATCGCCTTCGTCCTTTCCACTATTCTATTTCGTCCGGAGAAGACGATAAACGCGACGTCGCAAGCGCGCCACGTCGTCGTGTCTCCGATGTGCTGGTAGACCTTTATTCGTTGATGGGATCGCGAAACGCTGTCGAGACTGGGAAAGCGAGCGGCAGAGAAGAGGGGGTGGCGTGGCAGGCCGTTAGAAGGGATGGGTAGAGGGAGAAGGGCGAACGGGTGGAATAGATGGAAGAGGAGCCGTAGGTGGCGGTCTCGGTGTTGGCAGGGGTTGGAGAAAATGTGGGACGTCGAACTCTCCTGGACTACCTCTACCCAGCCATCCCCTTTCTCCTCCGACGAGCGCGCTCGCTACATCCACCCTTCGCTCGCAAACAGCTCTTTTCGCCTCGTTCAATCCGTTCTGTATAGCCAGCGACGGTCGCGTAGAACGCCAACCGATGACGATACAACGCCCTGCGATACCAATACCATCGGTATCGTCGTTTCCAAGATATTACTCTTGCTTATCGCTCTTTGCTTCGCGGTGTTCCGAGTAAGTCTAATTGGAAAAGTCATCGGTCGCTGTTTCGGCCACGTTCTCCTCGCTGCTTGATCTCGAAACGGCCGTGAAACTTTCAAGCGAAATACGAGCGTCGTTTTCTAAGAATCACCCCGTGCAGGGAATACGGCGATACGGCTCGGAAAGAGGAGACAGCGGACGACGAAACGAGATACGTCTATCACGCTTGCAACGTTCGTCAAATTTGCGATCGTGAACTTGGTCGACGACTTTCTCCGCTTCGGTCGTTAACAGCTACGCGCCCCGAAATGGCGATAATTAAAATTATATCTCTGCCTTATTGCTTTTCGCCGTTGGCGACGAACGAAATTAACCGAGCGATAACATCGGAAACCGCCAATGGAAGCCGAGATCCACGACGAAGTGGAACGACTTAATTACGAGACTGTCGTTAACGAAAATCCAGATTGCCATTTTAGCCAGTTTAAGAAACGATTCTCCTCGCGAGACGAAAGAACGATCCTCCAACGTATTTCATTTCTTATCCGCACGCTGCGCGATTTCTATTTCTACCGTATTTTCTTGCCCATAACTCGATCGAAGAAACGTTTCTGTCGCTCCTTTGTTCGCTTTCGTGCACGCCGTTACTTTCGCAGATATGCCGGTCTACAGGTGCGTAGGAGTCGCGTAGATGATTTTCCGTCGTTACGACGAAAATTATATCGGGAAAACTGGATTAACCAGAGACCGATAAAAAATTTACTTCCCTTCGCCCTTTCCCCTGCGACGTTAGATCGATAGCTCATTCGTACGTTGCTTAACTCGAAAATAGATTTCACTTTAAAACACGTCGTTCGAATTTCTACCAGGCTGATCTTTTAATCCACGCATTCGTCGTCCTTATTTCTCGATTCCGTCAGCAACGCGGATTGCATTCCGTACTTTGGATAATATCCAAAGTATCCCGTCAAATACTTCCAAGAAAGAGAAATAATATTTCGAGGAAGCGCCTCGATCAAGAACAAATTATCAGAGTCGAAGAAACCTTGGCCTGAAATTTTCCCTCTCCTTACGTAATTTATTCTTCGAACCAGAGCTCGAATTTGGTTCTTGGTTTTCGACAAGAGGTCGAGTTCGTCGTCGCGTGAAAGGTCGTAGCTTGCGATGGGACAAAGTACGGCTTTCCATAGGTTTCCTTCGAACAAGCAGCGTACAAAGTTCGTCGACGCGAGTTATTCTCGACGGCGTCCGCGTGTCCGACTGTTTTCACCCTATTCCACTGAACAAAGCAGATATTGCTTGGATCGAGGCAAAACGATCGACGAAACTTGAAAGAAGAACGGACGAAACGTTCCTCTTATCGTCCCGGTGAATATATAAATTTCCTTAAAACGGGGGAACTTGTTTACGACTTTGTATCGGAGCGAAGAACCGCGATACATCGCCAGCACGATCGTTTCGAGGCAAAGAGCGTACGGCGCGCGATACGCTCGACGTGAAATTTGTACGGAAGCTACGCTGCCCCGTTTATCGGCTGCGACTCTATATTCGAGCTCAAAGGGTTAATTCGAACCTATTAATTGCGGCCGTGCTATTTATAGAGCGGCGCAGCTTCAACCTTCGAGCGCGTACGTACGCACGCACGCAAGCAAGCGACGCCTGCGTTATCGAGCCCTTTTAGTTTCGTCTCTTGGAAAAATAAGATTTTCCACTTTCGTTGAAAGGCTCGGTGGACGAGACCGAAAGCTGTTTCGGCAGTCGCGTTCTGTCGCGACGAAATTTCGTGTTATTCCGGCATCGGAGCTTTCCCTCTTGTCGAAGGGGTGTGAATTTCCATCGATGCGGAGGTTGAGGATCGAGGGGGAAGGACACGAGCCGAATGACGAAAACAACGTAACCGTAGGTTTCGTCGTTGGGAGGGTATCGCGGAGGCGTGGAGAGACGAAAAGAGGTAAAGCGAGGCGAAACGAGACAACCTCCGTCGAATTGCGGTTAATCAGAGGCAGGGCTGGACCGGGAGAATTTTAATCGAATCATTCGATCGGTCTGTCAAAGCGTACAGGTGACGTCACTGGGTCGGTCGCCAATCGAGATCGGCCGAGGGCGTTGGATGTAACACGGCCGATCGCGCAGCCTGGCTAAAATCGTCCACGACAAAAACGCGCTCCGTTAATTCCGTATCTATCCATCGATCGATCCGACGTTGATCGTTTCACGCCTTCTCCGTCGTTCACGCGCTTTGGATCGAGTCGCCACGGGCGACGTAGCCACGCGAACGGATACTCGAAGATGCTCCGCCGATCAAGAGCAAGGCTGGCCTTCGCGTCCACCTTCCGATAATCCCAGTAACATCTTCGTTCTCTTACGATCGTCTTGGATCGTGAAAATCGACCGACAGCCAACGTATCCCGGCGACGAGCGTCGAGCAACGTCGGGAAAAAGTAGAACGCATTCTATGACCTGCATTCGCGACGACTTCGTTGCTGGGCATAACGAAAGGAAAACGGTGCGTTGCACCGAGAGAGCACGATCGGGGCTTCGTAAGTCAAGTCATCTGAACCCCGTTAGCTTCGTCATCTATTGGTCTTCTAACGTAAGGGCTGCTCTGCATCGAAGCAAAGTCAAACGGATTTACGTCTCCTTATACCGAGAATAGAACCATAAGGTTTCCGCGTCGTACCATCTTTTTCGCTTCCGATCGGTCATTCTCAAATTAATCCGTTTCTCTCGCGTTAACGTACTTATCGGTACACGTGATGCTTACACGTCCTCGCAAAACTCTCTTCCTTTGCCGACACCTTTGTCGTCTCGCTGCTTTCACGTACGCCGAGTCACCGATTCCACATCTCGCGAGTAACGCCGTTCTAATACCGCAAAACCAACTACCTCCACGAGCCTTGCGAATCTACGCGTGTAGCTGTGAACGATAATCGGATGTTTTCTCGCCGATCGTCAGCCTCTCGTGCGCTCGAATTGATCGAGAGACGCAAGAAAGAATCGTTGATCGCTCTAGAGTAACCACGAATATTCGATACGATGAAATTCGAATGGAAATGGAAATACTTTTCTTATTCGCATTAAATTCGATTAAAATTACCACTGTCGATCGATAATTTTCCCGACTCGTTCGTTATTCGGTGGACGTCGTAACGAGTCAACCACGTATCTTTCGAGCTCGCGTTTCTCCCTCGGATTTATGGGTCTGGAGTAACGTTCGAGAGAGCGTCGTTTTATTTTTCGAAATAAAATCCGGGCGAGTAGCCGGACACCCGTTACGGTCTCACCGTCTTATGAGAAAATATCATTCCCAGAAGAGGTTGCGCCAACCTATGCCTGCCACCGCAGCCAGCAACCCCGGTTCTCGAGTTTACCGACCTCGCCACGTTGCGCTTGTTTTCATCGCAACCACGAAAATCTTTCAACGTTCGAGCAAAGCGACAAGGTGCTCCGAATTCTCTACGAATATCGGTTAAACGTTGAAAAGTCAGCGTCGAGTATGACCAGAGCAGCTTTTGTCCTATCCGTCTCCTTGGCTTTTCCGTCTCGACGATTATTTTTCCCGATTCGACGATCATTCAGAGAAGATCTCGTTGCTATTTTAGATACGGTAAATAAATACGGCGAACGGTAAGACACGCGCTACGCTCTTTCTAGGATCGTACGAGCTGGCAACAGTTGCTGCCACCTTCGTTTATTTAGCAAATTCTGTTCGATTTGTTGGAACCGATGATAGGATCGAAATTCGGTGAAAGTCGAAGAAACATAGTTGCTAGACTCGCATAACCGTTGGAGATCTGTGTCGTCGACCAACCCTGCCCGCGGTGCGTTCACCACCGATCAGACCTTACACATCCCATGCTCGTCACTTTCTCTGTTCGCCTGTCTCCGGTTCTCGCCCCTTTTTCCTACCCCTACTTTTCCTTGCCACGTCCGTTTTCTGCGAACAAGCAGGAAGAAAGTCGAACGAACGCGTTCGTAGACGGAAAGGGAGAGAGGGTCGATGAAACGGACACTGTGACAACGCGATCGAGATAGAAAATATAGAGCGACGAAGATAGAGGGGTGAGCGAAGGAGGGAAAGAGACGGCCGAGCAAAGATACAGAGCGGTGCGCGAGAAACGAAGGAAGGCTACGATAGCGAAAGAGGGTCGAAAGACGTCGAACGACTGTAAGGAGAAAGCGGGAGAAAAACACGTGGAGATGGGTTAAAACGAGAGAAGAGGGAAAAGACAGAGACGGAGAGAGCCGGACGGCGGAGTGGAAAGGGAGAATGGCATGGTGCGAGACAGAGACGGCCACGCAGGGAACAGGGCTGGGAGGGGTAAAGAGAGCGAGAAGGAAAACGAAGGAAAGAGAAAGAGAGGTGGCACGCGCAATGCGGGTATTGATTCACGGCGGCAGCAGGCAACCAGCCTGAAACACACGACCGAGTCGACTCGACTTCGCGACTCTGAGACCCCGACTCGATTCACCCCACGGTAACACATCGGCAACCATAGAAGGAGAGAGACCGAGACACGATTTGGCTGTACGCTTTCCTACCGATCGCGTACAAAGCGACGGTCGTATGTCGAACGTCCCCGAATCTATTTGCGGTTCCACAGAGAACCGACCAGTCCTATTCTTCGCCAAGCCCAACGCATCGATAAACCGACCATGTAACCAGAAATCCCTAAGAGGTTGCAAAGCACACTGCCCCCTCCGAGTCAAAGTCTCGTATCGAACGGTGATCGGCCAGGAACGCACGGATTCGATCGCGACCTATTTACCTCTATGAAATATCTTGCCTCGCGTTCCCCCGTTGATTTCGTTATTGCACGTTCGTTTTAATACGTTCGAACGATACGTCGCTGAGACGTACGACGTTAACAGGTTTATCAATTTCGCTTCGTTGGACGACTAATTTCGGAGGGGTTTGATTCGCTTGGGAAACTCTGCGCGATTGCAGCGATTCGGTATCACCGAGAAACGCGTGTGCCGGAACCAGCACGCGTCTTTGCGAGATCAACGATGGTGTGCGCGCCAGCATCGATTCGTTCGTTAACGAATAAACGCGACTAAGATAGCGTCGATTCGAGAAACCGAATCTGGATAAGAATAGAATCGAGGAGGAACGAAATCGTGGAATCGATATTAGTGACCGTTTTGATAGCAAAGGTCGAGAACCTTGACGACGATTTTGTTCGTGACAGCGCAGATCTACTTGCGCCTAACGTAGATTCTCGTTATTTACACACGTCGTTGTCTAAAAAATCTATAAGAAGTATACGGAGAATACGGAGAAAAATTCGGTCGTTCGATTCATCAAACGACTGTTTTAAAAATAACTACGCTAATGCGTAGAGGAATCGTAATTAAATTTAATGGAACGGACAATATCGGTCTGTGCTAAAAATAATAAGTAATAGCCAAACGATCGAAGACTGATCGATAACGTAAAAAGCGCCGGGAGTACAGACACCTCGTCGCGTTAGACCTTAATTCAGCCGCAGTAGTGCATACTCTAATGTGGTCAGCCGCAACCTATGCCTGTCGCCATCTTGTACCGCGTGAAACGCTTTCGTGGCAATGAATCGATTACAATACGCCGATTACGCGTCGTTGCAAACGTCGCATAGACCGAGAACGACGGTGCGATAAAATTTACGGAGACCACAGGCCCTTCGTGTTACTGTCAGTGGTATAAGTAACCTATGATCGGACGACTTGCAAATTCTGCTATACCTCTTACCGATTACACTCCACTATAACTACTCTACTCTAATAATACCGTTCACGATAGCTGATAACCTGATACTACTCGTTGATAAATTCTATACGAGGGTAACTACTATCTCTCTAGTCCGCTATCAGCGGTATCCCGCATCATTGACTAAATACAGAACAGGTCGAACGTTATACGCGGCTTCGTGTTTCACGTTCTGAAATACCGACGTCGAAAAATATCCGAGCGTTTCTTACGCCCCCTACGATTTGCCACGACGAATATAGGAATTATACGATCCAATCCGATCGCCGAAAGCGATAAAGATGGACTCGATATCATCGACTAAAAGAGATACCCTTGATAAGAACATCGAGAGAGCTGTTGCATTATCGACCAGTTTAACATCCTCTTCCAGCCTTCCCGATAAGTAGATACCGACGGTAAGGTTCGAACTACCTTACCATCTAACCTTGCCATCCTGTCTGGCTTGTTACGTAGGAAAAGAGACCGTTCGCGAGGAAACGTATCAAGCGAATAATACTCACATGATATCGCCGAGTTTGATACGGGTCTGCACAAGAGCGCAACTCTTGTGATCACTGGTGGTAACCGCCCCGCGCCTTCTGGCAGCGTATCTCTGTACATCCGGTGGTATAGCAGCATCGTTGGAATTTCCAGAGGCCCCCGGTCCAGCATATCCAACGAGGCCCGCACCTCCACGCACCAGCGGGCTACTGCCACGCCGACGCGTAGACATGTGCCGGCCTCCCACGCCACCCAACATCCTAGAAAGAGAAAAAACCACCGTCATTTTTTAATAAAAGTCTCCGATTCGTTTTGTAACATTTACAAATCCTTATACGGTACCGTTTCGAAAATTACAAAGCGACGATTCCTTTAACACGAATGAAAAAAGAGAGTCGATGGCGAACAGAGAGGGAAAGTTGCATGAATATTCAAAGACTCCGCCGTCGATGCGAAATTAGCACATCCGATGGGGCGACAGACTGTACGAGGATCGAGAAGATTAGGAAGAAACTCGGTAAAACCGTTTCTCCTTAATTGGGTTAGGTTGACTAGCCTAATCTCAAAGTATCAAGAGCACGTCAAGTCACGCGATCTACCGCTTGTACTCGCGCGTTTGCCCAACTCCCTCGCATACCGGCGACCATCGATAGGCTTTCCCTTTTTCAATTTCGTTTCTACCTTGCTTCTGCGCGAGCTCTGATATAGAAGGGCTATACACCGAATTCGATCACCAGTTTTTATACGCTTCTAACGCCAATTTTATACAATCGCCGATATCAGCTTATCTCCGTTTCATGGAAAAATTTGATAACGTTGCTCGTTGTCCGGTCGCCTGGCTCCGACGCGAAGAAACACGCACGTCGGACAGCCGGCTCGTTTCGTTTAATTTAATCGTAACCACGTTTATCATCGACGAGTCACGATGGAATATTCCAATATCTCGCCGTTGAAATCAATTTAACTAACAGTGAATTCGTGTATGAAATATTCGTTCCATTACAACTGTCCTCAGAATATTGGATTTCGCGTTTCCTCGGACACTCGATTCTCCCTATCTTTGGCTCTTCTATTCTCTCGTTCTCTCGATCAAGATTATACAACCTATTTAAAAAAAACTACAATAGCATATTAGCAACAGATACAGACGTCGTTATATATTAAAACAGTCGACTGTCGCGTATGGCGGGCACAACGACGATTAATTTTTCCCTGGCAATCGCGATAACGTACTTGTAAACGGTGGCGAGCGAAAGAAATAGTCGTCGCGGCCAACCGACTTATCTCCTTCCCGTAATTTTGTCGCTTGATGTAGTCGCTATGGAAAGTGACTTGACTCCGTATACAGTCAGACAACGGCCTACCATGTGGTTAAAACTTCTTCGTTGTTCCGTCTAAGCGGTGCTCAGAGTTGGCGAACGTTTCAACGGGAGAAATATTTCGAGTTGCTATCTCCTTCCTCTAGGAATACGATGTTTAGAGCCACTTTGTCTCCCCAGGGAAAAGCTGTAAAAAGCATTCGATGTTTTTCCTAACCGAGACGCTTTCGTGGAATATTTTTCAGCGCGAAAACCAACACTGGGAAATAATTCGCGATACTTTAAGAACCTGCGTTACAAGCAAAGTACCTTCGGATTAAAAATACCGGAAGCTTAATTATCAACGGAGCAGACAACGGAAGAGTTATATGCATCGATGCGTAGATATCGTTTTATGAATTTTTCGGGGTCAAGACGATTCTTCGCCGGATTTTATCAGGATAGCTAAAATAAAGGCGAAGGTCGGCCAGACCGATTATCGCGATGTCCACAGCCTCGATAATTATATTTTATAGAGACGGAGAAAGGAGGAAAGAGTCAGTGGCCACCATAAATTCTATTTTAGTCATTTGTCGCCACGCAAACCCTTGTTATCCTTATGGATTTTTCCCCGAGCCTTCTCTAAAGTGTGTTCCATTTATTCCAGCAACTTAGTTTCTTTATACATAGTCCCATCCTGGCCATTTGTCCTTATTACGTTTCATAGCGAACCCATGTGCAAGCGGCCGTATGTCCTTCGTCCGCTTTCAGCGTAAAAGCAATCGAAAACGAAGCAATGCCAACCAGGGCAAAGCAAATATTTTGCCGCAAGCACGCATCGCAAATTTCGATCTCTATTGGTCGTCGATGGATCGTCGAATCGGTATCGACGTACTTTTTTAATTAACCATCCTTTTCAAAGTTCCAACGTTCGTTCGAAAATTATATACGTTACTCACGGGATTGAGGTAACAAGTAACTGGGAGAATCCACGGTTGCGTGCATCCGGCAGCTTTGAAATCTCATTAAGAGTTTCTTCGATTTCCGCTGTAAGTAAATTGTATCGAGGATCTCTATCACGACGCGCCTCGTTCTGACATTACGCGAGCAAGGCTGAACAACGGACGTTGTAACAAAAAATCCGAAACAACGAGTACAAACTTTTTTTGGAAAAAACGATGGTGTTTCCGAACGAAGCACTTGCCGATGGACGAAAAATTATTCGATTCGAACAATGATCTCGGCAAAGGCAGCCGTACGTGATTTTCAGTTTGATTCAGCCGCCAACCGGTAGATTGAATCGCGGCGCGGAATATTCATCGACGATGATTTCCGCGCCAACACACGTTATTTGCACGAACGAATTAATATCTGGCTCTTCCATTGCCCGCGCAAAATGAATTTCAATCCATTACACGTATAACCAACTTACGTCCATCTATCCGAAAGTAATAGTCATCCAATCGTAACCGCACTGCCGATAATCTCGAGCGCCAATTTATCCATTTTTAATTCTCATCGTATCGAGTATCGAAACGTTAAAACGTTAAAAACGTTAAGAACACTGTCTGTCTGTCTCGTTATAAAATTAATCTCCATTTTCTCATACTCGTTATAATTTCAAACTCATTTACCGTCTCTCAAATATATTCTCGGAATGTTTATCGGAACGTTCATCGATATTCGTATCCAATATTTCCCATACTCGATTTCTCTATCGAAACGTTGCAAAGTATCAACTTTCTCGTTTATTTACACCGTTTTCATTGAAAATTCGCATATTTTCCATATTGCTCGTCGTAAAGCTGCGCGTAGCACAGAATGTACCAGCGCCGACGGTCTGTTGCCGCGTCGCTCTGTCAATAATAGCGCAATTGACGTTATGGTCGCAGAACTAGCGGACAACAATGCGCTAATCTACGCTCGTAGACCTGTCCGGCAACAGCTTTCGGCAGAGTAACGAGGAAGGCATCGAGGCGTGTGTGTCGACGGAATTCGCGCGAGTATTTATCGAACGTACAATACGATTTTATGTACCTAATATAAAAATATCTAATATAACAATTATAATATAATATTTCCTTTTAAAGCTCAAAGAATCTTTACTTCTTTAATGGTGAAAGGAGCCTTTTCTTTTGGTCAAAGAAATCGCCATTAAAAATATTTATAAGAAATAAATGTTGTGCTCCTTTTCACCTTCTATTGTTTGGTCGTTCGTGGTTTCATTTGACTAGAATTTATCATAGTTGGTCTCCTTCCAGCGGAGAACCGCTTACAATTTTAGCAAGACCACCCAGTACATTTATAGGTACTGTCATCCCCACCCTGCCACTTCATTCCCGCCGGTCGAAATTTTAGGGTAGCAACCTGTTGCTAGGCACCCCTGGGAACTCTTATCCCACCTCTCTGTTACCCGGCAACCCCTGATACCCCCTCTCTGCCCGCTCGTCCGTACATCAACCCTCCTCCGTTGACGTGTACAGAATATCTGTAAGGTCTCCCGGTTCGTCTCTGTCCCATCTTCTCTATTCGCATTCGTCGCCACCTCGTCTTCTTCCTCCAACTTCTTTACGGCTGTTGCAAATTTACCTTCTCTCTGGATGTCCCGCAGCGGGAGAGAAACTGAATCAACGAAAATTTAGATAACTTACGATGCAAATTCCCGCGATGTATTCCGACGCTACGTTGTTCCTCGATTATTCGAATTCGAGTGCGGTGGAAACGCGTAAAATTCGATTAAATTTCAAACTCGTTGCGAATGCATGATATTTTATCACGTTCGTTTCGATTATGCCCTGTTAGTAGGATTCTAACGAGTTTTACTCGGTTTAAGGTTCTAATCGTTCATTACAGCATCGTGTTTATCCTCGTGCAACATCATCGTACCACGCGTCAGCGTTTCCACCCGCCACAGACACCAAGCTACATTTTTACCAGCTTCACGCTTTTTCCTCCAGTTGCCACGCGTTCCCCTCTCGCCTTCCCACCTCGTTTCTTATTCTCGCTAGCTTTCCTTTCTCTTCCGGTGACATTTCTTCACCCGGAATACCATTTTATTTGCCCCTTCCAGCCGGTTTTCCATCCCTTTTTCCCCATTCCTCAGCGTGGCTCACGGATCTGTTCATTCGGTTCGTGTACACTAGCCGTGGGAAATCTAATAACGAATCGAAGGGATCGAGCGGTTCGCCGTGAAATTAGTTCCATCGTAGAGCCCTCGCGTAAAACTCTGTCGAGGGAGCTGGTCCGAGGCTGAAATCGGGGCTTGAAAATCCCTTCGAGGGCTTCGTGATAAAGGCGCCGTTAGGGGCGGGGAAAGAAAACAAATATACTCGAGTTCTCGTTGAAACAGAAATTCCTCCATATCGATCGATCCCTCGTGATCGCTGATCCAAATATTGCCTGTACGATCCTCGTTAATCTTCCAATGGTGTGTTCGTCGCGAGACTCGGCTCGCTCTCTCTTCGTTTATCCGTACGATCGTGACAGGATCGTTCGTCGTAACGGCACTCCGTTTGGCGAGATGCCTTGAATTTCAAACGCGAACGTATCGTCGTGTAAATCACGAGTTACGTCGCCTTTACACGACTGTTACAGCAAAACATATGTTTCAATAATTACGAATTCAGGGACTTGAAATGTGACTAGGCTTGTCCAACCATTTTCCCGTCGCATCCCATTTCGATTTTACTTCCACAAGACGCAACATTCGCTCCCCCGTATAGTACATGCAGTTATAACGACAAAGTTCAGACTACCGTCAACGAGGAGAGCTGAAACTCTACCGAGGCTTTGAGCGGAAAGTTTCGGTCAAGAAGTGACCGTATATGTTACCTGCCATGGAGAAACCAGCCCGACGATCATTTTTTTTTTTTTTTTCTTTAAATTGGAGGATGGAAGCCGTTTCGAGGATGACAAATAATGCTGGAACGGAGATAAAGCGGCGCGATGTGTTTCGCAAGAAGAATTGCTCGCAAAACGAATTGTAATACATCTGGAGAAGCGAGACAACCTTTTTTCCTAATATGATAATTTTCCGTTCCAACGAAGGAGAGGGTATATTACATCTGGAAATAGTTATTCGACTTTTCTATCTAAAACAAAAAATCTCATTATACTCGCGACAATCTAATATATTTCGCATAAAAGATACGACATAATAAGCTTATTCGCGGAAACATGCTAAAATTATCTAGTCATTGGTCCATTATTTTCACCACCACGCTGCTTCTTCTTCGTCTACGTTCGATCCCCTTTCTCTCTTCTTCTCCTTCGCTTTGTCCCTTCGCTGGCTCTATATTTCTCTCGCTAATAGGATTTAATTTTCCTTCTCTGCGGATCGTCGACCTCGTTGACTATTAACGGGCAAGAGCAAGATCTCCCGGTTGGAATCTCGTAGAATCCGTTCGTTTACCATCCTGTCGGTGCATCCGACACCTACGGAATGAACCCACCCCATAGATCGGTGGAACACAAAGCGCGACGCACACCATTAATCTCTGCACGCGGCAGAAAGTTTCTACCAAAGTCTGTCTCTATCGCGCGCGACACGGTCATCTCCTGGCTCGCGTGATTCAGCTCGGATTCCTGTCATCCGAAAAGAAACAAACGTAACGAGCGATGCAAGGAACGCGCGTAATTCCGCAGCGAATGTCGTAGGTTCGTATCGGTGAATCTCGAACGGACAAGTGTAAAGTAAAGCTGTCCCTTGAGACGCGTCACGCCAGGTGTCCACTAACGACGTATTATATAACCAACGATATCTCGAGCATACGAGCGTTGATACGCTGCGTTTCACGCAAATTGCTAAACAGCCTAACCTAACAAATATTCGAAGATAACAAAGATACTTGAAAATCGCTTTACACCTAGTTCCTACGCTTTAATATTTGAATAAATTTTATTTTTCTTATCAGGATGGCTGTTGGATCGTATCGCGGATGGCTTGAAGTCGTAAGAGAGATACGCGTCTGTCGGTGCAAGTAATGGAAGGAGAGTAAACTGTAATCCCTGCAAAACCATACTCGAGTACAAGAGTCAACAACGATGAGAAGATTTCCAGAGGGTAGACGCAAGAAGCGAATTGCTGAAGAATCGATGTAGAAGAATGACAAGCTTCCCGGTTTCTCGATGGATCTGTGATGGTGTTGTCTGCGTGGATGGGACGCGTTCAACACATCGGTATTCGAGAGTTTCGCACGCAGAACGAAATTAAGTGTCAGCGGCCGTGATAGTTTCCGGAATGTCGCGTCTCCTTTGGCACGATCGGTTTCTTTTTTTCTTTTCTCTCCCTTCGTTTTAATTCCTTCGTTTCCGATGCTAATATATCGTCGATTGTAATATATAGTCTAAAGATTCAGTTTTATCGAGCTCCTTTTACAATCGCAATTTGGAATAACATCGCCGCCATTATTCGTACGAGAAGATAGAAATCGATTTATGATTGTCGGGTTTCGTACGGATACGCATAGAACAAAAATGGGAAAACGTAATAGTAAAATAAATAATACGAGCGAAAAGGGACGACGACATTTTTCGCGGAAACGACGATGCTAAACGAAATCACAGCGTTAAAAATATCCGAGTACTTTCAACTTAGCCCTCAATTTCCGGTGAAGTGGACTTTCATAAAGGCTTTTTTGGTAAAATGAAGCGTAGACGAGGACAGTTTTAATTTCGATAAAATCCACTTGGCTCTTCTACGAATTGGAGATACATGTCAGATCTAAAGAACGTTGATTTTCTTTGTACTCGGTTGACAAAATCCAGCAAAACGCTCGAATAACGAAACGATATTTCTTTGCTCTCTGACATGTATTCTAACGTGAAAGTGGAAATATTCGTATTATATATTGTATTATTAATATTTCTGTTAAGAATTGTGGATCTTTGGTGCCGAAATAATGTTAAAGGAACATTGAATATACACTGGGGTGTAATATTAGAATAATAATATATTTATTACAAGAAGGATTTCTCACATATTCTTCGATTCACACTTGCACGCGTTTCCGCACTTTCTCTACACTCGACTGCTAACCGACTCTTCCAGATGCTTCTAAACCACTGCCGGTCGTCTTTTGTCCTAACTAAGGCCTGGACGCTTACACACATGTATCCACACACTAATACTCACATACTAGTAACTCTAATACGCATTTAACCCAGTCCAGCACGGAAAATTATACATATCTCAACAATTTCGTTGATCGATATGTTGAGATTAATTCTTCCTTTAAACGTAATTTAACGGATAAAGTATTTCGTTGCTTAGCGATAAAAGCGTGCGCCATAAGAACACTCGAAAACGGACAATGAAAATATCGATTTTTCGCCGATGCGATACCACCTAGCTGCCGCTCGGTAATTCACACTCGTGCGTTTCTTTCGCTCGAAATTTTTGCTAGACCGCTGAAAGGGAAGCTGACGCTTTTATTGCGTTTCGTCGCGACCACTTTTACGGTTTTCATAAAACTAACAGAGATAGTGCATGAGTTTCCTATGAAAGGGGACATAAAGTCATAAGATATTCGGAGAACCCGAGCACATTGGTACGTCGAGCAATTTTCGAGGAATAATCGCGAGGTAAGAGCGTCGTACTTTTCGCGTACGACTCGTTTCCTCCACTTGTTTTATATTTTTCCGCGTCGTAAACTTGTCCTGCGATGTTCGCATTACGAAGAGTCGAATAGAGTCTATGACGAAGAATCGAGGCGAGCGTTCCGCATCGTCGCGTCGCGTCGCGTCGATCCATCAAGAAATTCGCATTACATTCGAAGTATAAAGCACGGAAGATTAATGAAGTTTGACTAGTACGGATAAGGAATGCCATGACGCAGCTCGCACCACTTTGGCGCGCTTCCATGCAATTTGCAAGAGAGCAACAACGAAACGCATCGCCATCCTCCATTCTAAATCCTTCCTGCTTACGTACGTACGCTCCAGATTGTCCTATTGAAAGCTATAGGAGCCAAGTCGATCGCGTCGCAGAACCGTTTCTCCGTTTAATTGTGGGAAAAATACGCGTTCTGCCAAGACGTCGGACGTTCTCGTTCGATCCGTGCGCCTTCCACGCCAGGGAAAAGTCGCTGACGATGTTTCTTCGAATTCATTTGCCGCGGTCGATGGTTGAAAAAAAGATTCTTACCGGAAGAGCCGTTTCCCATCCAGATCCAATGGCAATCGGATATATCGATCGTATCCTTCGTTACGAAGCAGATTCTTCGCCGAGTCGAAGGATCGTCGAGCTGCCGTGACACCGTTTAAAAATGTATATACGTCTGGAGCGCATCGATGTGGCAGCGAAACAGAAATTGATCGAGGGCGGTCGGTTCGATTGGTCTCGAGTTGTTCACAGCAACTTCAAGTACGTTCAAATAGCCGAGGATTTTATCATCGACACCGATTCTTGCGAATATACGAGTGCCGCGGGACATATAGAAGTCGGACTGGTAGCCAGCGAGAGATTGGCAGCCTATTGTCGGATCGTATATGCAGACTTCAATCGGAAAAGCTATTTCCCGATCGGATTCCACGGGTACGGGCCGAACGAACGATCGAATCGAACGGTCAGTCGGTAGGAGCGCAGTGCGCCACTATTCTGCTATTAAATTGACTGACGCGGTCGAGCTTTCAAAGCTAACGCGCGATATCAGAGGAATAAAAAAATATATGAAATCCTGCAAGAAACACGAGGAGAATCCACTTTTCAGAGAAGCAGCCGAACAAACGGATCCTGCGTGGCATTCAGCCTACCGATCGATTTCGCATCGATGTACCTTTTATAGAGTCGACCGTGCCGGTAAATAGAACCGTCGCGCTTCTCTATTGTCCTTCGTTTTCCACATTTTCGCTCTTCTTGTTCCTCTTGGAAAATTCAAGGCACTCTAACGAATAGCTCAAACGGTCGGCTAACTCGTCCGTGTCAAAGACTAATTGCGAATGAAAGCAATGAAAATCCGTGACGACCCAAATTTCCCGATTCCTTCTATTCTGAAATTATTTCCAGATCCCGATAGACGACGGAATTCTTCGATATCGAGACGTTTCCTCTCAAGTTAAACTGCCACTTAATCGAGTTTACGTGCATCAAAGCTTCGCAACGATGGCCAGCTCGAATCTTGCCAAGTCGTGGAATCTCGCAGTAACTTCGTTTTGTCCCCGGCCACCCTTTATTGCCTCGCTTTCAATAAACTTTGACCACCTTTCTTGCTCGTTCGATTAACACAAGGAATCGGTAAATATCAATTATCTCTTCGTACTTTACTCGTTCAACCTTTCGTTTTATCCGAGCCAAAGCTTCGCTATTACCTTATCGCGCTTGCTGTCCATATCAATCGACATGTTCCACTATCGGTAGCCTAACGAACGGCGATAAAAGCGAAGAGCTATCGATCACCGTATCGCACTTTTTAACCGTAATATTGTTCGCATTCGTCGAGATTGTGGTAATTTGCATTCGCCTCGCACGATCCGACTATTACAACATAAGGGACAACGCTGTAAAAAGTGTCGTAAAAGCGCGGGCACGATGTTCTTAGATGGTCTCCGAAGCGTAAAGAAATTACAACGCCGTACCAACTTTTGTAAACTTTTTACGATAAGAAAAGCTACTCTCATTTCCAGGACGGCGTAAATAATAAAGTAATCACCGCTAGCTCGCTGCTAGACAGCCAACTCTGATCACGATAAAAGACTCTTTTCTCTTTTCACTTCTAATTTGCTATAATCTTAAAATCGGCTCGCGTTTTAAGAACAATCAAAGTCCCTCTTTCGCTGTATCGTTATCCGTTCGACGATTTTCTTCGATTCCAGTCGGAACAATTAATC
The DNA here is from genome assembly GCF_905332965.1 of Bombus pascuorum. Classification (NCBI taxonomy): domain Eukaryota; kingdom Metazoa; phylum Arthropoda; class Insecta; order Hymenoptera; family Apidae; genus Bombus; species Bombus pascuorum. The sequence continues at coordinate 908,897 of NC_083490.1, read as the reverse complement.
CTTAAAACGCATGATAAAAAATTGTAAAGTTGCCCATTCGTGTTTTATAAAATCATCAAGAAAAACTATCGTTTGTGTGTGCAGAACACGTAAAGCGTTAGTTGTACAACGTAGCTTCTGATATACTTGGAATATTTTAACGTTATTCTATATATGTAGAAGAAAATAGTAGCTACGATTGATACCAAGATATTCGAGTTTTAGCACGCAAAGATCGATAGAACAAGATATAATCTTGGACGTCGAAACTTTATATCCTGGCGAAATGAATTATACTTTATTACAGTAATAGATTGTACGAGTATGTATCGAATATATAATTTATTAATACAGTAACGCGTGTATCGAGCTGTTGAAGTGGTCACCACTTCTAAGAAAACTCTACGTCTGGTTCCTGTTTTGCGGCCAAGTTTCAAGACAAAAATAACGACATAAGCAAGAACACACAAAAGCTCCGCTCCCCAGCGGCTTAAATCTAAAAAACTCAACACAAGAATGAAAAACACAAAAAACTGTAAAAACTACGACACATAATATAGCATGGCTACGTCGTACCGTCGCGTATGGATACCTTTGCCTAACACACCTTATGCTAATTCATAGTTTGTGAATTACATTCAATGTATAAAAAACAAATCTTGGCATAAATAAACACTTAAAAAAAAAACTCTACGTCTGGTCTTTTTAGTTTTCTCAAGCATCGAAGCCATCGACAGCGCATAGACAAAAGACTGGGACGAAGGCATACCATAGACGGTAGACGGGCGACGATGGCTTCGGGGCCTTCAGTCATGGGGTAACACCGCTAGCGCGCGGATCCGCACCAGCTCGAATTATATTCCTACTTGTATTTACACTTTTGTATTAAAATATATTTTCTACCTTGCAATTTATGCACGCGTTCCTTTGTTCATACGTCTAATAACGTCCACACGAGCGAACGATATGCATAAGGTAGGTGTACGAAAGACTGACATTCCATCGTATTTGTATAATGTTCGAAATATCTCGCAACGTAATATCGTTGGTATTACGCCAGGGACAAGATACGCATTTATGAATTACCCTGTATACAACAGTCTGCGAACGAGGGGTGAAACCGAGTAGTAATCGCGTGGAAAGTAAACGAATTTCCATAACAGGCGTGTAACGTGGCAGGTTGCTCGAGCACGTTGATGCCACGTATCCAGCGAATGAAACGAAAAGTGGCAGGAACGCTGAACAATTCCATTACGCGGTGGCCGGAACCTTCGTACCCGAGATATTATTGACACGAGCAAAGGCGATTGGAAATAGCATAGGTGGTAAGAGGTATTATGGCCGCGTAACATCCACACGCTTTCCAACGATAAGCGTGGAGAGGTCGAGACGCTCCGCTTTCACGTCGAGGCGAGGGTTTCGTTCCCTGCCATTTCCTATACCTTTCGTTACCAGACCATCGCGAATAATCGACCGTGAGTCGTGTTAGACCGCTAACCACCGTTTCAGCGCGATTAAACGCATTTGCATGGCCACGTTGTCGCGCACTTTCCTGAAATTCCCTTCTCTTCTTCGCTTCTCAAAATCTGTCCAAAATATTTGATAATTTTAAAGTTACTTTAAAGTCACGAATAAAGTTACTAATAAAGCAAGACGATAATTACGAACAAGGAATATCAGCGACGGGGTTTACGGCAGCGAACGCTCCAATTGATCGTTCCTAATGCAACAACGAACTATTATTCTCCCGCGTTTGATTTAGTTCGTTTCTCGCGAATCTTCGATTCAGCGCACGATCGGAAAAATTGATAATTTTTCTTTAGCCAATTGTAAACGGCTTCTCGCTACCGAATCGCATCGATGCGATCCACTCTCCTCGATGTTTCACGGTACATTCTGACGATCGACTGGTCGGATAACCAAAGCGCTCGAACTTCGATACGCGTGGTTCGAGAAGGAATCACGGTATCGTGGAAATTTCATAAATTAGAAAACCCTTCGACAAAGCGAGTTCCGGGCGTGTTTAATCGTCCTGTTTGCAAAACCCGTTGGATGCGAAATTAATTGCGTTGCCGGGGCAACGGTGCCTAACGAATTTAATGCTCCATAAGCGGCGAGTTAAATTACACGGCTGTATTCTTCTTGATTTCAAGCTGAATAAAATGTGGCCCTTCGAGGCAAGCTGCACAATGCGAGGAGCTACGTTTCTCAAATTGCTTTCCAAAAGGGAATCGACGCGAAATTTCCACGGTGGTTTGGCGTTTTCGAAAAAATCTGCACACCGTGTTTACGCGAGATTCGCTCCGCGATCGATTCTCGTTCACGGGACCACAGCGTTTAAATATTAACGGTCGACACGTTTTTCACCGTGATCGATCCTATGCATCGTGTAAAATAATTGAATTGGCAAACGAGATCCAATTGAAACCTGCTGTTCTGAGAAATCGAGAAACAATCGCGATCGAACCAGTTCGTTTACCATGTAATTGGATAAACGAACGATCCGACCTTTCAATTTTTGCTTTACGAATTTACGATTATAACGCGACAGGAAAAATAACCTTTGGCTGGATTTACGATCGATCGATCAGAAATATCGAACGTCTGCCGATGTTCGTCGATATCGAAGGCTATTTGGAACTCACAGTGTCGTGGAATTAGCTATCCGAAGCATGGTCGAAAATTAGCTTATCTCCCGCTGTGAAACGCGCAACAAAAATACCCCGTATAAGGTGTTTCGATGGAAACGCTTTTCACGGGAGAAAAAGCTTCCAAAGTTGTGAAACTCGGTACTAGTCCGATCTTAAATATCTCGCAGAAACGAAAGATCTCTTGCCAAGTAACTAGAATTCCAACTGCTACTCTTTTCGTATCGTGTTCGGGAAAATAAATATCTGCCAGAAAAAGTACTCGCAAGGCTCGAGATTTAATATTCAAACATCCATAAAGTCTAGCTTCTTGTTGAAAATTAAGGATAACACGGCAGAGTATCATCGGCAGAATAATTAAGAAAATTATCCAAACAGCGTCTACGTTGGACCGATCGGTGCTATTTCAAGCACGAAGTTTCCGGGCGACGCGGTAGCTGAAAGAAAAATGTCGAGCGTAAAAGCGGAAGGAAACGAGCCGACCGACACAAGCGGATCGCCACATGCAGTTTATCGGATTTTTTATTACGTTACCGAGACCGGGAACCAATGGCACGAAGGCGTACAACAAGGTTCGACAACGAGACTGGACACCGACAGACTTCGAAAATTGTCGGTTTAGCCGATATACAAATTTTCAAGCAGTCGGAAAACGAGATAGATGTATCGGCATCCTGTTGCTTCGCTGCATCCATATCACCGTCGATGGGAAACGATGCGTGGTGGTTGTGCGTTCGCGACAGCGCTCGTCTCTCTCTCTCTCTCTCTCTCTCTCTCTTTACCTCTGCCGCAATCAGCCAGTCAAATATCGCCCGATCGATAGTGTCTGGGTCAAAATAACAAGCACCTCCGATGCTCGCGAACGAGCGGCACCAAGAATCCGAGTATGATTAAAGACTATACTCGACCACCCAACGCGCAATGGGGTCGTTATTCCATTTCATCTCCGCGGTTCATTATAGTAATTGCTTTCTTGTAATTGTATAGTATTGGTCGTCTTGGTTTTCTTGCCAATGCTCGTATATGTATGTAAGAAAACGTCCTTTGATAAAGTATCGACGATACGATGTTCCAATCAGCTTGGAAAACATACGTTATACAAACGCTATATATCATATTGTTAATGCTCTTCCGTTTAACATCAGGACGACGCGAAATCGCTAACAGGAGGATGGTTTTAAAGAATCATAGGTTTAAAAAATTGAATCAACGCGTAGATGGCTAAATATCGCTATCGCGACGGTGTGCTATTGGTTGCGTAACGTCCTACCAAAGATTGGTTTGTTTAAAAATTCGATCGATTCTCGATAAACTACTTTCACGAGATCGCATTAACGCGTTTACGTTGAAATAGTTTTATTGGGTCGAACAACAACTCCGCAAACTACATTTTGTACGTTGGAGCGGTAAAGAACGGAATAGAGTGAAACATCGAAGGGTGAAAATTTAATACATAACATCGTTCGGCGTGGAACAAATCGTCGGATGAGTATTGACTTCGGCTCGACGCAGAAAGCTTGCAACGCTTAAAAAGTAAAGCCGGCACGACACGCAAATTTGACTAATTATAAAGTTAGCTTATGAACGTCCTCCTAGTTATTATAATTTTGGCAATGATGGTTCCGTAACGAGGTATGAGGCATAATTGCGTTTGACGCGACTTTGCAAAATGAGTTGGGAAATGCGATTAAAAACGTTGCCTGCATGTAGGTTGATAAATTATGGAGCTGAATAGATAGGCGCGAATGTGTGTGCCGCGGCGTACAATTAAAATGTAGCTTAAAGTGAAAGGATCGATACTCCGTGCACTCATCAAAATCAAATTAAAGTTTATTATCGTTCATCCACCTCGTGGTATCGATTCGTCGGAATATTTTAGTCAAGTTCTTCGAAAGAGAAAACGATAAGGAAGCGATGAAACGGGACATCTATACTCGTTTCAGTGGTTCCTTTAATTAACAGAAGTTACTACTCGTTAAAATTCGTTCGTGTCGGGAAGCCCGAGTATCTTCCAACTCTTCCACGAACTTAAATCTACATCGTCGAAACTATCGGGACCAAGAAACAAGAATATAACGGGAATAAAAACGGAATAACAGAATTATTTTTCTCCCTATTTCCTTTAACTTTCCCTCGCTTTATATTTTATATCCTAACGCCTTCTTTCTCTTAACGTTTGCCTCGCATATTTAACAGCCGCGTTTCAAAATATAAATTTACATAAACATTATTTTGCTTGTGATCGCGCGACAGAAGATTTCTCGCGATATGGAAAACGATTCTCGTATCTCTCGCCTGGTTTATTGAAAACGAAGACGCCAACTTTTCTTCCTGTTCTCTTCTGCTCCCGTACGAAGAGCAACAAAACTTACACGGAAATTCGTTCGTGTCACTTTTCGCGAAACGAAAGTTGACGAAAGATATTCTTCCCGCCATTATTATTCTCAAAGTTGAGAAGGGTTTATTGAAAAAGAGAAAAAAGTGAAAAAGACGAAAAGAAATAGAACCGGAGTTGTGACAATCGTGGCTCTTTCATGTTCGAAAAGTCAGAAACACAGAAGTAAATTGCGCGATCTTATCAACGATGTAGGTAATTCGAATAATCCTTCGAAGGAAGAATGAAACGCGAGATAAAGTATACCAGAACTTTGAGTCGCTTAATTGCTTTCGACGAAGAACGAAAAACACCGGTAAAGATCGATCGGAGATAAATAAAGATGTAAAGAATATAAAGATAAAGAATAAAGTGTTCCAGGCAAATTGAATGGAATCACGGCAACGATACAACACACTAACACGAAGCTAGTCGAAATTACCCTTAATTTTTATTCATTCACAGACGCTTGCAGCAATTTATTGCCGAATCGTGAGAAATACTTGCAGCCGAAACGTTTTGTCATGAACTGCGATGGAGGAACGTGACCGGCATTTCCGAGTAATTTACTAAAAACGTAAGACACGGCCGTTTGTCGCGGATTATTCAAAAAAGAAAAAGGAATTCATTCGCGATAACAGCAAATTTCGTATATCTCTGACAGTGAAATTTTATTGGAAAAATTTCATTTGGAAAATTTCGCTTCGTTGTTTGGTCTCGAAGGCTTCCAGGAGAATAGGTAGATCCAATACGGACTGGCAAGTAGTACGAGCCAAGTACAAGTCAGACCCGACGTGAGGTATATTTAACGACTCCGCGTATCGATTTTTCTTATCTAAACGATTCCTTATCGTCGGTGTATACGTAGAGAATAACGAAGGGATGCGTTTCGTTCCATATACAAAAAATTATGTTCGATATCAGTATCGAAAAGTCGAATAACCGATACGAAGAGGAAGAATGTTCGTTGTATCCAAACAGACAATGGGGGAACGATTCTCTTAATAAAAATAAAAGTGTATATTTTCTATCTCGATAAGATATCGCTATACCCGTTACGTCAGGAATAATATCGCCAAGGTAATTGATCATTTTCCAAGACTTGGGTTGAAATTACTCGAAGAATATCCTAGTCGGGATTACAAAAATGGAGCAAAAGATTACGCAGGATTAAATGGATTTCGAGGTCCTGCCAATTCCCTCGCTAGATCGTTGGTTCCTTCCCTCTTCTTTTTTTTTTTTTTTTTTCTTGTCGAATCGATACTTTCTATTAAAATTTTATAACTTAGCTCCGAGAGATATTAAACATCGTACTTCCATTCAAGAATCTATATATAAAGTTTCACCGTTACTTTTGTCGTCGTACATGCGATCGGAAGATCAGGATCCGAGCGAACCGTTAATAAACGAGTGGAAGCAAGATCATCGATTAGAAATGGCGTGATACGCGAGTCTCGTGTCCGCTACTGGTAATTAGTAGCTGCGGTAGACCTCTTACTCGAAATCACGATCATCAACGATTTATTCGACGATAAAGTTTCGCGTTACGCGAAGTCAAGTCGATCGATGACAGAAATTTTAATTAAACGCAAAGTACATGGAAACGAGACCTAGACGAAGTCTAGAACTTTTTAATTACGCGTTATACTCGAGAGAGTCGAAACGATAGAAGGTATTTCCATGCAATTTATAGGTAGAATTAGCGCGTTTGAAGGAAAGATTCAAAGTAGGCTACGTTTGACATCTTTACAACAATGATTACAAAGAGCCGTGAATTATTCGCGCAACCTCGAAAGGTGCAACGAGTTTGCGTTTAACACGCAAACGTACGACCAATAGCAAATACGATCGTTACCATTATTTACAGGAAAATTGTCCATCAACTTAGCTGCCCTATATGCAGAAATAGTCGTCTTTTCGTTGCTTTTCTTTTGTAATTCGCGTGACTAATCGTTCGTTGATTCCACTGCATTTAATTGGCCGATCGACAGAGTTCGCGTGAATCGCACATTGAAATTCAATTAAATCGACGCGTTATTAAAGTAGCGTGTTCGAAAATCTCTCGCAAACTTCGACTTGGCTAAAGACTGAAAAAGCACGATCGAACTTTTCAATTTAAACGTATCGAGTGTCTCGGCGAAATTCAGTCAAGATTTCTTCCAAGAAGTTATCTTATCCAAAGAAAGCCACCTTCCCTGAAATACAGGTAATCGTGAAAAACCATCCCTTTTCATTGTCCGTATTACCGTCGATGCGCGTTTCGTTTTATCACAGGAGATTCGTCATCCGATAAAACCGAATTAAAGGCGTCTCTCGCCTAAAAGGAGGACCATTTACCAAAAGTGACGCGACTCCAACATTCTCCAGACCTAAGAATCCATCTTTATCGGACACTGTACGAAGAAACTCGCCTTCCGTCGTTCGAGTAGTCCTTTAATTAAACGAGGCAGAGTGTCTACCGTTGGAGTTCATTTTCTTTCTTTAAGCGGATTATCGAGTAACTTTGCAAATTGCGGTAGACCCTAAATTCCGTCGCGTTAACGATATTTAACAGATCTGGCGACGAGAACGAAAATGAATTTTGACGCGGCGTCTGGGAAATGGGTTCGCGCGACCGGAGCAAAGGACCTTGGTTTAACGATCGCTGCACACGCCGATACACGTGGCAAATTTGCATGGAAAGCCTGTTGCGTAGGTAACGGACAATTTTCGCTTGTAACGTGGTTAACGCGTTATCGGAGAATCACGACGCGCAACGTTAATGCCCAAAGAAATAAATCTCGTCGAACTAGAAAACGATGAAACGTATTTCGTATTCCAGGCATCCTGTAATTTAACGCGTATATCGCGCTCGCGATAATTAACGACGATTCCTTCGATCGTACATTTAAATACGTCGCGGAAGCTCGATACGATTCGGGTTAAAACGAGGAGACAGAACTAAGCCTAGCAACAGGTGGAGCCGACGACTCTAGCTCGTTGCAGACCAACGGGCGCAAACGAGCCCGCGAGTAATCGATAGTAATTATCCACTCGCTCTTGCACGTAAATATCCTCGAAAACAAGCTACGCTGTTCCTGCTTCTCTTCGTACCAACCGGACTACTCCAACGTGTCGCTCTGACTACAACGCAAGAATATCAATTTATCACCTTACACCCTCGTAGCCTCTGTTCACCTTCGACCAACGTCCTCCGACTAACGCCAAACGATACTTTGAATTTCAAACGAGAAAAAGAAGATACGGCAAAACCGATTATCGACTCGATCGGCGAACGATATATCAAATTAGATCGTTTAGCGGACATTTTAAATGTCATCGTCAAAGTAACTGTTAAGAATTGTGGATCTTTGGTGCCGAAATAATGTTGAAGGAACATTGTATATACACTGGGGTGTAATATTAAAATAATAATATATTTATTACAAGAAGGATTTCTCACATATCCTTCGATTCACATTTGCACGCGTCTCCGCACTTTCTCTACACTCGACTGCTAACCGACTCTTCCAGATGCTTCTAAACCACTGCCAATCGTCTTTCTGTCCTAACTAAAGCCTGGACGCCCTCTCACGCTTACACACATGTATCCACACACTGATACTCACACACAAGTAACTCTAATACGCATTTAACCCAGTCCAGCACGGAAAATTATACAAATCTCAACAGTAACGAACCACTCTTCGGCGAACGAACGAACGAGACGCTCGATAAGAAGCAGATATCGTACGATTTGTCTCGCGAGGGCGAACGAGAATGTCCACTCGATATCGTTTTCACAAAGTTCGTGTCTCCTTATAAGGAGGAAAGGTATAAAGCCCTTCGATCGAGTTTCCATTCGCGTATCTCTAGAAACGAACGACACGTTCAATTTTCTTCGAACGAAAATAAACTGACTCGAGAGTTCTTGCATCGAAAGTCATTGTATCTCGTCTTTCCTGTCTCGGAATAAGGAGACTACGTAGACATCGGTTCGATCATCGACCCCATACCGAATGAAATCCCAATCGTCGAATATTATGTTATTTGTTGACTTTTTCTCGATCGAGAACTCGAAATTCCACGAAGAAATTTTACCATTCCAAGCGATTCGCATCTTCCGAACTGACTCGACTTGCGCGCTTCTAGAATTCCCTGCACGCTGAGACTGAAAGCTTGATAACGATCCTCAGAGTTCCGATACGCTTGCCTGAATATAAAACGATCCGGTCTAAAGGAAGATAAAAATAGTGCCTGGTACGCTTGGCTTACTTCGACGCGGTAATTCTTGGTATTATATTTCAATTATACCTCCTACTCGATCAGATCTGAATCGAATCCGTATTGTTCGAATAAACTGACAAATACGTTAGGAATAGAGCTGGATATAACCGTGTTCCAATTCGTTGCCACTATTTATGGAAGGACAACGAGCGCGTTTCGAATCCGCGTGCGGGTTAAAGGTTAACAAGATGTTCCGCCGAGAACGCGTATAGGCGAAATGAGAGAACGAAAACTGTTTTCAAGTCGAAATAAATTTAATTAGTAGCGAGTCTCCGTTCCGTGAAATAGTTGGCGAATAAAAATCTGCTGAAATACGACGCCAGTATATAAAGTCGAATTATCGATCTCATCACCGCGAGCGAAACTTCTCAAGCGTGCTAACGATTTCCGGGGTGCAAAACGGTGGTATAGCGGAATATCCGGTTACGTCGGATATAACCGTTTAACTCGGTCATGCGGAATGTTTCGTAACCTACAGACTGATTGACTTTCGCGGATTATGTTAATATCGATTCTTGCTATAACGAAGAAACGATGGAAGATGGAGAAAAAGGGTCGAAAACGAGTGGACACCGTCGAAAGACGCGTACCTTCGGCGAATAATTCGAAAAAACGGAAGACTAGAGGGGAGACAAAGGTTAGCAAAGAAAAGCTTAGAGCATAAAGCTGCGTAGCATGCAGAAAGGGAGCTGCGGCTACTTCGTGGCTTAAAATGGCAAGGCTCCCTTTGGACATACGATGGAAACTCCATAGTGGCTTTGTGGAGGGACGTTAAATTCGCCGAACCTAATGGAGTCGAATGAAGGCGATGTTTGCGCATAGAACGCTTCTAGTAATGAAACCTTTGACACGAAAAGCTTCGCCACGAAATAGAACGGTGAAAGGCATACATCTGCTAAATTACTGTGATACAATTACGCGAATCGCACACGGGGTAAATCACACGGACCTGTACGGATATTCCAGCTCTGCGAGGGAATCGACGGAGAGAACTGGAATCCAGTGATACGATTAAATTAATTAAACAAACAATCGTGAAAAAAAAATAATCTGTGCCGGATATGAAATTCAGACCTGGATATGGAATCCCTACTGGTCCCGGGCGAAACGAGCCCGGCAGGTAGGTATTGATTTTTCTTAATTATACTAGCGAATATTAGCTTTAGGCTTCGCGTTAACTCGATAAAACCAATGGTGTTCTTTTACCAGAAATTACACTCGAGACGATACGATCGATGAATTAAAGCGAAAATTTTGGTCGTGTGACGCGAAACGATAGCACGCTATCTGCGAACGTATAGAATATAATTCCACGAGAGAGAGAGAGAGAGAGAAGGAGAGAACGATGGAGAGGGTGGAGAGAGAGAGAGAGAGAGGAGAAGGGAAGAGAGAGAGAGAGAGAGAGTGGAAATTGCGAATTTCATTCGTCAAAGGAGTTCGGTCAACAGGGTTCGATAAGGAACTAATTTATAGATAAAAGCGAAAAGAACTTTTTCCGCGAAGCAAAGCGCGGGTAAAAGAAGGAAAAGGAAAATACACAACGGGGTTTCCTTATGCCAGAAGATGATCTCGACAGTCTTCCATCGCCGGTCGTTCGGCTTTCGCGTCAATATCCGTGAAAAAGCACGGAGATTAAACGAGCGAAAGCTCTTTATAACGCGTTTAAGACGAGGCGTAGACTTTGTACCGCAAGATGCGCAAAGCTAAAGAACGTTGTCGCGAGGTTGTGCTCGTTTGCTTTAACTAGTCCCGGAAATTTTCACGAGAAAGGAATCTTTGGCTCGAACAGCTATTTTCGACATCGAGTTGTTGCCTGGAAGGCAAAGCAAAACGCTCGTCAGCCGTCGACTTTCCTCTCGAAAAACTCAGCCCTTCGAACGCGCGTATCGTCGAAACGCGACCGAGTACCGTGAAACTGTTGAATATATTCGCGCACATAGTCAATTGATATCGCGAGCTACGTATCGCGACAACACACAAAACTACGCGGGGTAAATAGTAACGACTAAATCGATACAAAAATCAATATATCCAGGTGAAGCAGCGGCTGGGCGGGCGAACATCGCGTACAGTCCGGTCGTGGTTCCCAGGGAATGCAACAAGTCGCAGGCTCCCGCGATCCGGACAGGAGAGAACCCAATTGCCTCGGGCATACCGTGTCGCTGCACTTTTCTCCGCTTCACAGATTCCTATCCTTCCATTGTGATCTCTTTTCTATAACCTCGTACGATCGAAAAATCTCGAGACCCTGTTCCATCTAACAACTATGCGGTCGTCTCGACTACTTTAAAATAGCGATATCGTCATCGACGGTGCTCGGTGAAACGATTCCTGTTCCCAATAAATCTATCGCCAACTTTATTCCTAGAGAAACATCGCTTTATAGAATCGCGAAACTATGGAAGATTTATATGGACGATAGAAGTTTTAACATACACGTAGAGACAGCAACGGAGAACTTGGATCCCCGGGGAGAAATTGAAAAGAGAATGATGGATCATTGGAAGGATCGGGCTTTTCGACCGAACGAAAAAGAACGAAACGTGTGAGCGAGAGACGGCAGGCGAAACCGGAAGGACGCGTGGATCGCAAACTCGGATTCAGGGGCTGTACGAGCGAACAGTGTCGAATCTGGACTCCCAGGCTCCGTCGATCGATGCCCGGGGCGCGCTGCTATATATAACCATCCCTGCTCTCTGCCTCCCTCTCTTTCTCTCATTCTCCTACATAGCCCTCGGTCTCTCTCCTTCGCCTAGGTTTTCAACCTATGCCACCCTTCGACATAGGACCTGTACCGCTCAGCCCTGCCACCTGGCTTCTCTACAACCAGCGAGCTCCCTTCGAAATTTACCTCCTCGCCTTCCTTCGCTTCCCTTTTGCCTTTCTCTTTGCATATACCTCGTCGTCGGAGAATCAAACGCGTCGTCCTTTCGACGAATGCAAATTTTGCGCGTTATCTCTTCAAATATATCTTTGCTAGTTGTTACACGCATTTTCTGCTCTTTTCCATATCGATTTAAACAGCGATACGACGAATAGATGGAAATTACGGTATCAAAGCCTCTGGTTTCTCCACAGACGGAAGATTAATTCTCGATCGAATTGCGTACAGATAAGCCGGATTGTCCCTAATTACCAATGCCGAATGAACCGGTATCATACCGGTAGCAAACAATTTACGCAACGCGTGCGTCCTATTGCGCGCGATTCAAAGACTAATTTATCCAACGTCCTAGCTTTCGAAAACCTTTCGACGAATGCTGACTGGTATTCGAAACGAACAACCGGCTAAATTAGCACGCGACTGACATAAGGTTGTCCTAGAACGAAGGACGCATCCTATTCCCATAGTAATCGGCATAGTAATCGGAGACTAATGCGCGATTTTCTATCAAGCTATTCAAGCTTCTTTTTATCATTTACGTACGCGTCCGCTGATCAATTACGCTATTTCGAAGAATCTGCGAATTTTTCACCTTCGTTCTCTTCGAGCAAAGAACGCTGGAAGTTGATCGCTCCGACTGGAAAGCTGGAAAGTTGGGGTCATATTTGACTGGACGACGATGCGGCGGAAAGACAGAACTAGAATAGAGAATTAGAATTTTGTAGCGACAATATCTGAAACTATCAGGTATCAAAGAGTTGATTACAATGTCTGGGCAGCCTTACAATTGCCAATGTGGTTGTATAGATTCGTGGCTCTACAGGCGAGTATAATTTCCCATGTAACGGGTGCACGGAAGCACGAGCAACCTTTTAACCGCGATTTCAGCAATATACCAGCAATAAAAACAACCGCTGTTATCTTTGCATTAAAACTTCTGTTTGTCAAAGTTTCGTTTAAAAATGCATAAAACATCAACGCCTTCTTTACCTGCCTGGATTTCTTTGCACTTTTGTTCGCCGGTTGCTTTTACTAACGTGTCGTTCTTTGTTTTATTAACTAAGTTCGTTCCGACTATCCTCCGCCAGAGAAACAGAAGCTTGAAAATACAACGGCAACGACGCGGTCGTCCATTTGCATCGAACAATTGGCAGAACGGTATTTAGATGTCCATTACGATAGAGTGCGCCGTCGTATCAATCGTAATACGGTCAATACGAAATCGATGAAACTCGACAAAGTCGCGACTCGCATGAAAATGGAATTTTTTGTTGCTTTCGAAAGGTCGTAAAGAGAAACGTCTATTCTTTCTTGGCACCCTATCAACTTTGCGTCTACGTAGAAACTACGATGTTCGTATTAAGCTGCCGCTTGATCCAATCAATCTCGAACACACAATGCTATGATACACGTATAATACAGGTATCTCGCTCGTGTACGACGAAAGGCCAACGAATCGTAACCGTTACGAAGAACCTTTCAAGCGATCGATGTAACTGTCGTTCGTGTGTTTTTCCGCTTTTGACACGTCGATGGCAAGAACGAGCGGTATACGAAAAACACAAGATAAACGCAACAGTTTGCGTGTGAAACTTAAACAGGAAGCGTCGAAATAGAAAAGCCGATAGGAAAGCGCAATTAGTTTCCACCGCGTGTGAAACTTTCATTTCGATTTCATGCAGGACAATTTTTCGAGGGTCGCGCAGCACGTTCTCTATCCGCTTATCCTTCGATCGCGCCCTATCGACCATCTAAATAGGCCGAGAAATAAGAAAACAACCAGGTCAAAAATTAGGACGGAATTCGTCTACGATGATCTTTATTTAGACTGGACTCGCACACTTTGTCGAGGTCGTTTCCATTATCGGAGAAGATCTCCGTGTTAACGGACGAACACCTCGCCGCTACCGGATGTTCAAGACAAATTATGTGTGCATGCTTTGTTGCTTTACACAACGAGAGAGAAAAGAAGATCGCAATCACGGGAGAAAAGCTTCGACTCTCGCGTGCACGCATTCTTCGAACAATTTTTTCCTACGACTTTCTTAATTTCTTATCCACTTACTTCAGATAGTATATCTCAAATTTTCTAACGACCACCCTCTGTGGTAAATGCCACGTTTTTCATATGCACTGCGTGCTTCCTACGATTTACGGATAAAGATCTTTCGATTTTAATTTACCATATTGAACGGCGATAATTGAACGACGATTAAACGGGTTGAACAATATATTCGTAATTACGATAAATCCCGATAAATTGCGATAAATTGCGAAACAAAGGACAAAGGCAAAATTAAGAGATATTCCATGTACAACGTTATAATATCGCGAAGTAAGTCTTATCGAGTCATCGAACATCAAACGAAACGTCGATCGACTCCGTACGAACCACGCAACGTACCTTGCGGTTCTTTTAAGAAGCTTATTCTTGAATGTCGAATCTTAAACGCCGGATATCCATAAAAAATTGATAAATTTCCGAGTCTTCGGAAGCCGCGCGAGGTAAATACGGTATCGATATTTTACTTTCAAAACGTCAAAAAACGTTAGGAAACTAAGGTTCCATGTAAAATATCGTCGTGGAATCGAAACAGTCGGTAATCCTTTCGATGCGTGATTTTCAGAAGCGTATGCGACAGAGACGAAGACACGACGACGTGACATTTCCTCGATCGAAAAGCAGTTTCGTCCTGCCCCGCAGACGGATCGTCGTAAGGTAGCTTTGACATTTGCTGTGGGTTACGAGCACGTATACTCCTTTTGTTCCGCTATAGCAATATTCGCATTTGCACCGCGGAATCGCATAAAACTTTTTATAAAGAAGCTAATGACTTTGTTCCAACGTCGACCGTGCCTTTCCTTCGTCCGTGCACGCGTGTATGACGTTCTATCGCATCTTTGCCGAGCGTTTATTTAAAATGGACAAAGAGCGCAAAAATTTATTGCCACTTTAAACGGAAATCGCAGCAAAGTAAAACGATTCAACGCGAGTAACTGTTATTTCGATATTCGCTTTCGATATTATTTAGTTCTACGCGTATTTTTTCTACTGTATATTCCACGATTCTTTCGTTAAATCGTGGAAAAAAGATTTTCGAATAGCAATCTTTTTTATTTTTAATTCCGCATAAAAGACACGCGTGACCGAGGCTCGTTTGCATCCAATATATCGATTTAAATATTCTATCAAAGAAAGTATCAAAAGTATCGTGAGCTTACGAAGGAAGTAAAATCGTTTAAAATATTTCTGCTTCTCTTAAATGCTTCGTCACTACGGACAAAGTCACCGATCCTACGTTTGTACGAATTTTCCCGCGGCAAAACACCGTTCGTACGACGAGATATTCACGAACGGAATATTTCGCGTGTTTGTTTATTTGGGCGAGAGTTGTAACTACGAAAAAAGGAAACAGAATCGCGAGATATCTCGAGCGAAACGGTGAAGGCTAACATTTCTGTCCACGTGAGGAAGCGACGGTCGTAGCAGTTACGAATTTCTTAATACGAGATACAAATAGAGAGATAAAAATTTGCGTCGAGCAAAGCTGCAGTTTGGCGAACGTGTTCGCGATTCGGACAAATCCCTGGCCTGTTTAACACTGCTCTTTAACGTGTTTTCGTTATCACCGTCTCTTTTCCTTTTCTCTCGTCTGGTCTTTCATCGCTCGGATCGGATCTCTCCTTTACGGTTCTCAGACGTTAACCCTCGGCGACTATTTGTTGCACGAGTACGACGAACGACAAAAGGTACCGAAGAACGTTGTCCGAAAGATCGCTTTCGATTAAATAATTTTTCGCGCTGTAAAAATGAATGAAGGAAGGGGAAAGGAGAAAGAGAGTACGACAATTGCGCAAAATTTCGAACCTGTCGACTGTGAACGAGCTAAATACAGATGTCAAGAGGGAAACATAAAACGTGGCACGATTGTACGAACAAATTTTCCAACCAGAGATTAGAATGGATACAACGTGTCACAACACGTACAGTAAAATCTTGATTACCGATATGTTAATCAAAGCTAGAGTAGCTGAAAAATTCCATGAAACGTGGAAACGGAACATTTTTCTATTTTATCTTGTGACGTGTTTAATTTCGCCTACAATATGTTAGATATCTCATTTATCAATACGTATATGTATTTAGAAAATATATTAATTAGAAAAATTAGAAAATAAAAGCTTACTTCCATCTTACTTATTATTGCTATATTACTGCTATACTATATGCATACTAAATAAATTAAGTTTCTTTGAACAAAATATATTAATTGGAAGAATTAGAAAATAAAAGTTTACTTCCATCTTACCTATTATTGCTATATTACTGCTATGCTATATGCATACTAAATAAATTAAGCTTCTTTGAACAAAATATATTAATTGGAAGAATTAGAAAATGAAAGCTTACTTCCATCTTACCTATTATTGCTGTATTACTGCTATGCTATATGCATACTAGATAAATTAAGCTTCTTTGAACAAAATATATTAATTGGAAGAATTAGAAAATGAAAGCTTACTTCCATCTTACCTATTATTGCTGTATTACTGCTATGCTATATGCATACTAGATAAATTAAGCTTCTTTGAACGAAATATATTAATTGGAAAAATTAGAAAATAAAAGCTTACTTCCATCTTACCTATTATTGCTGTATTACTGCTATGCTATATGCATACTAGATAAATTAAGCTTCTTTGAACAAAATATATTAATTGGAAGAATTAGAAAGTGAAAGCTTACTTCCATCTTACCTATTATTGCTGTATTACTGCTATGCTATATGCATACTAGATAAATTAAGCTTCTTTGAACAAAATATATTAATTGGAAGAATTAGAAAATGAAAGCTTACTTCCATCTTACCTATTATTGCTGTATTACTGCTATGCTATATGCATACTAAATAAATTAAGCTTCTTTGAACAAAATATATTAATTGGAAAAATTAGAAAATAAAATCTTACTTCCATCTTACCTATTATTGCTGTATTACTGCTATGCTATATGCATACTAAATAAATTAAGCTTCTTTGAACAAGTAGCGTTAAAAGACATTTTCAGTACCAACAAATTAACGATTTGCAAAAAAGAACGAACAAAAATAGCAGATGATAGATCGCGTGAAAGGTTTCTCGTATTGTTCGAAAAAACATGGAATGTAACAGCGATCAACTCTTTGCTATGACAGTACATGACCGATGTTATATTTACGAAGTTTTTTCCCAGAAAAATTTTTACAATCTCGCGAAAGCCATTAACGTCTTTCAACGTTTTATCGTGTATTTTTCTCCCAAAAATTCAAGGATTAATTTATACGAATGCATCTACAGCCAGTATTGGGTGTCTGCGTTATATTTAATATTCGCGCCGATTCTGCCATTTTTTTTCGTTTACCGATGATACAGATTCGTACATTTTATCGAATATGTGCGAGACACTAACCTTCCAGTATTTTTGGCAATTCCGTTGACGCCGTAGGGACGTGGAAGAATAATCTATCCGTCAGCTGGTCATCATAGTAATCGGTGCTCGATGATGCTCACCACCACTAATTCACTGTCACAGAACGTATCACGGTAACGCCGGAACATGACATTGTTAACGATACTCGAACCCCCTATTCCGCGTTTCCACGAAGAACAAGATCGTATATCACTACCACGAACCGTACCGGGAAAATCGAAACAAAGGGCAAACACGACGACAAACTGCCCCACAAACGGAACACGAATGAAAACAAAAATTATACTATGATTCTACGCAGCTACTTACGTATAGCGCTTACAAGCGCTCGACGGTCGCTATACTAACTGCCGCTTCTTCGCTTGAATTTCGACTACCCCGACCGCCGCTGTCATCACAGCCAATCACCATCGACTTGCGCACCAACCGCCAGACCCCCCTCCACCAATCAACGCGCGAACCTGCCTCGTTCGAACTCCAAATGTTCTCGCGTTCGTTTTCGTGCGTCCTGTCGACGTACTTTTTCTTCGAGCTTAACATTTTCGAACGTTATCAAAACGCGTAACGCGATCGATCGTTTGGTTTCGTGAAGTTTATATCGGATTAATCGCGAGTGTTTGTGAAAGAAAACGTATGTTATGCCATAGATTTTTAGTTTAAACAGGTACGTTTCAAAGAACGATATTCTTGTGAAATACAAAAGATGCTTGTGTTTGTGCAATGACACGATCAATGAAATGATCTGACGAAGAGTAGCCAAGGATTAGATATGTAATCTCGTCTAGCGGAATCCGAAAGGTACGTATGTCTCAAATATCTTCTTGGTATAATTTATATTATTATTATTTAAATGAGCGCACTGTAATATGATAAGTACGAGTAATTTAAAGTATGGATAGTTCGTTCAACACGTTAACGTTGTTATGTACATATACATGCTTAACTTTTAATGAAAACGTGTATTTAGGCGACATTTAAGAAGAATGTATTAAATTCTTGCTCTATCTTGACGAATTGACGATCGATCAGTAACTCGTACTGCGTAGTAGAAAACAAAACCTTTGGAAAATTTTAAATTTTCATCGTAAATGAAATTTACAACACAGATTTAACATCTAACACACTTTAATGTTGTATAATTTTGTAATTCCAAAATCTTGCATATTTATCATAGATTTAATATAAAAAGAAATTATAATTAATAATCATAATTTTTTAATCGTATAAATATATATATATATATCTACACTTTATAATAATGGCACTTACGAATATAAGATATGTGATATATATATATATATATATGTATATATATATATATATACATATATCGACCAGTCTACTTCTTACCGTTAAAGGACTTGCCAATCATGTTACCATTTTAATGTCATTTTCAACCTTACCGATTCTGTAGAGCAGTAGTCAAAATTAAAATTATAATGATAGATGATTATATTTTTGTCTATTCCATATTTCCTTTGTACTTATGAATTGTTTCGATATCAATAGTTTAATTTGTATAACAATTAGATTATCAGTTGGACACAACTTCCTATAAAGTATTAAATCTGTGGTATAATTACGATATGTTTCAATACTTGCAAATCTTTTTCATTACATACAAAAAGAGAAAGGAGGAGGCAGAGGCAGAGACAGAGACAGAGACAGAGATAGAGACAGAGATATATATATATACTTGTTTTTGAAACAAATTATTGATCTAAACGTCTTTCCAAGTTCTATTGTTAATTATATCAAATAAGTATCTAGTGACATCTGGTGGATTACTTCAGACTTGTTGCTGTACCTTTTCTTATCAAAATTGAATTTCTTTTATTACTACCAGTATTGCAGATTGAATTTAGTCGAAATTAGACGAGTATAATCAAACGAAAATACAATATATCTCGAAAAGAACTACATTTCATTTATTATACAAAAAATCAATAATTTGTACAAAACGGTGTACTTATGTTCTAAGCTGTTCGTAATGAAACGAACATTTATAAACAATCATTCTATAAAACTGAACAAGCAAGGATCGAACTCGTAACTTTAATCATAACATGACAGTTGTTACGAACTTCGAATGCATTGCATCCATAACGTACATCAATCAGCGATTTGTTTTCCTAATCACGCATGACAATTACAAACACACATTCCATTATAATTCATACATTATGTACGAAATTTATGTAACAACATATATTATGCATATTACTTCGTTTAAAAGAGGAAAGAATCGTAAGGTGGCACATCTCTCGAGACATATTCTCACGAGATAATCGGCAGAAATAGGAAAAATATGGTCAAGTTGAGTAAATTAATATGGACATATGTTCGATTTTAACGAACTGGAATAAGAAAAACGTAATTCCTTCTTAGCTCGAATAGCAAGATTGCGGTCATTTTAGTTAATCTTCCGACGAAGATCCCATCACCATTTGTACTTGTACTTTTTTCAATTTCACGGATTAAATCGTACGAAGGTTGTTTTAAACAGGTTAAAATTCTTTGAGATTCTCTATTTAACATTCCGAGTAATAAGAAGGAAAAACATTAAACTAATAACTAAAATAAGTGTATAGAATTTGCTAAATTGCTTTAGGATTACGATGATTGAGCTGCCAGCATTTCTTCTTGCTGTATTTTTCTGCGGTAGTTGTCCAAAGTAACTTGTATAGTCTTCTCAGAATATCGGCAGTTTTCGGCTCCACAGGTACATGTGAATGACTTGCATTTTATTATCCAGAATTTCTCTCCATAATCGAAGCTGAAGGCAAACAATTCCGTATTGGTCTTCGGTGATAAATAAATTACGTTAATGAAAATCGATGTTCAAGAATAACATAATCTTCTAACATTCTTACAGTACACTGATAATACGTTCTCCTTCGTGGAATAAAATATTGTATAACGAAACTTACCATCTTCGAAATCAGCGAGAGAAAAGGAAAATAAAGTAATAAATATCATACTCGATGTGTCAGTTTATCTATTTTAAGATATGCAAACAATATTATGCTCACATGTTTCGAAAGATTCAAGCAGGACTTTGAGAATGAGTAAGGCGAAAAAACCAAAATTACCAGCGATGACAATTAGCCAACCAAAACCAAATCAGAAATGGTTTTATTAACCAAAGGAAATAGCATGAAACGCCGTTTACTAATGTATACATGTGTCGTGATTTTCACGTGCTAATCGTTTTTTTTTTTTTTTTTTAACATACCCGAGCTCTTCATCTGCCTCGATGTCGCGATTCGCAAAAAATGCTATCCTAGGGAAATGCAAATCCTGATGCTCGACAAACACTCGCACTGGCAAGAGATTGGGTGCGCAAGAATGATTTATGAAACGAGCAATGTTTCCATACCGTCTCGCATCGATGCAATATGTTTCTCCATCCTACACGCATACAGAATCTCATGAGTTCAAATATTCGATCTTGCACAGATATAAAATGTTTGATACTTACTCTATTATCTAAATCGAATAAATAAGAATCATCTTCTCGATGATCTGCTTCAGAATCCGAAATAATCTCGCCTACATATTCGCATACATAAGAACCTTTCGGAATGTGCCGTAGCGTTCTAAGTCCCCATCCTTTACCTTTCGTACGAAATAATTGAAACCTTTGCGTTAATCCATGCTGAACAACGCGGTTATTGCACGTTATACGATTACAATCACAGGCTGGATTGCACTCAAACAGCATTGGAGGATCTAGATAAATAATAAAACATCTAAACATTTACTCTACATATTAGAAACATTACATTTAAGCAGCATATTCAATATACCTGCATAATTAAATTCAGGAATCAATTTTCCTTCCTCATCATACCAACATCTTAAACTTATATTCCCACATAAACATTTCTCTGAACTACAATTATCTTCGCATCGACAGGATTGTAAGGACGTTATCGTGCGATCAACATTTATGTTGCTAGTAAAGCAATTTTCAGTCACGTAGAGAAAATCTGTTGGCTTATCTTCGGAATCGTATCCATTGACACATTGTATCGGATTCGTTTCTTTACCACGTGAAATATCGCTATAAAGATAAATCATTAAAAGCATATCGTTAATATCGCTATTACTCTACTGAAGATGAACACATATTCATTCTGATAATTACTTGGTTAATATTTTAATTGTTTTTTCCCACATATGTTCAGAAAGTTCATTGACTTTGGCATTTAATCTTAAAGCAGACATAGTATCACCATCATTTGTACAACAGTTTACCGCAGTTTCCCCTGCAGCATTAACTTCTCCTATTTTAGCACCACGAGCTAATAAAAGAACACTAACTGCATACTGATCTTGTCTTGCAGCTATATGTCTGTAACGTCGTTAAATATTGTACAAGAACTTAATTATTTCAACTATATAAACATTAAAATACTTACAAAGGTGTGTCCCCATGAACGTTGACAGCGTTCACGTCACACCCTTCATTAAGTAGCATTTCTGTAATTTCTGAACTTCCGCTAAAAGCACTCCAGTGTAACGCTATATTTTGTTCTGCATCCCGAATTAAAGGATCGCATTTCTTATCCAACAAAAATCGCGCGACATCGATATGACAAAACTCACAAGCCCAAATTAAACTAGTCCATCCACCATCGTCCACTGAATCTAACAGAACATAAGAAGTTATCGTTACGCATAATATTCATTTCATAACATAAAACCAATTCAAACAATATAACACCACTGTAATAAAAAATTTAATTACCTACTAATGTTCTTGGTGCTTTGCATTCTGTCAAAATTATTCTACAAACTTCTAAATGACCAGATTTAGCAGCCATGTGTAAAGCAGTCATACCATCTTCTCCTTTCAATGTAACATCAGCACCTATCCTTATTAAGTATTTTACCACATCAGCTTTACCCTTACTAGCGGCTAACATCAAAGGTGTCAACTGATTTCTATCCATCACGTCTAATTGTGCGCCAGCTTGTACCAAAACATGTACACAAGACAAGTGACCTTTATCTGCGGCTATGTGAAGACCAGTCCGATGAGCATAATCTCGGAATGTATGATTTGCATTGTATCCGCATGCTAAAATATTAGGAGTCAGTACAAGCAATTCCTCATACTTCCAAAGCAGAAATGGTACAATAACGTACCTAAAACGTTAACCAGTTTTTCCAAATCTCCATTCTTTACAGATGTGTAAAGGCTCATGATAGTATAACGTTCTGGCCTATCAGTATTAACAGATGCCTCAGGTATCTTAATAATATCTGCTTGAATTAGAGGACTAGGAGGACGCTCTGCCAACTTTGTGTTATCACCTTTCCCTGGTATACTCATTTTTGCAGAAGGCAGTTTTGAGAACTTCTTTCGGGTAGGAATGAATACAGGTTTTCTTAAGCCACTCATGGTCACCATTACATCATATGCTGTAGTTTCATTTCCACAATGAGGACAAACACCCTTTTTATTTGGATAAATTTCACATTCACGATGATATTGATGACCATTAATACATTGTACAAACCTTCCTTGTGAACAAAACAGCCCACAAGAAGGACAACAATTATGTCTTAAAAGTCTTTCTTTGTGCATTCGACATAAAATGATAAAAGGAACACGTGTACTCGGCCTTCTCATTGCTACATCATTGCTATCAACTTCATTACAACAACCTACCAATTTATTATCAATCGAATCTATCGCAGTACAATATAATGGTGCTCCAGAACCGGTGATTGTCACATATAGTTGAGACCTTACTTGACATAAACATAACATTGATTGACCATATGTCTGAAAAATATAATGAAACATGTATCTCTGGAATAAAAAATACTAATTGTACTATTTTACTATACTATACTAACTTCACTTATAATCGCTGTTGATTCTGGCTTCGCAGCTTGTCCTTCTGCAGGACTTGGACTTGGAGCCATACTTCTTCTTGTTCTTTTAGCAGGCACTATGCCTTCTAGAGTTATATATAAATTAACAAAATCGCTTCTTTTATGATAATTACGCATATCAAGAAATTTTGAAATATTACCTTCAGGATAATCGTTGTTTTTGCCCGTTTCTGCAACTGATACAGATCCATCTAAAAATATGTAATAGAAATTATACTGTGTAAAGTATAATAAAAGCGTATACTTTGTATTTCTTTTTATACCTTCAAATGAATCTACTTTAGCTATTTTCCTCGCAGCTTGACTTCCTCTAGGCCTCCCCCTTTCTCGTTTGGGCCTACCAGCAGCTGGCTTTAAAAATGGCTTTTCAATATCTGATAAAGATATGTCATCATTTGTGGAATTGCCAATTGAGTTCCCTAACTTTGCTTGTGAGTCTGAGCTTTTTATCATAGGAGACAATTTCGGCATACCGTCAAAGTCAGATGAAAAATTTTGTGACTCATCCAGCACTGTTTCATTTACAATATTTTCTGATATGCTAGAATTTCTAGAATATTCTAACGTTGAGTTTACCTCAGAAATAGTGATATTTCCATCTGAAATAGAAGAATCTATTTCCTGACGTATGTCAGGCGGTTTAGCTTGCAATTGTTTATTTTGATCTTTTCCTTGTATCACTTTCTTGGGTCTCCCTGGTTTGTTATATTTCCTCTGTTTTTTAAATTGTAAATTTTCTTCTGTATAATTAGATTTTTCTTTTCTGGCCATTGCACTTTCTAACACAGTACTCTTCAATGTTTCTTTACATAATCGTCGAGCTGAACGTTTAGGACCTGGAGGTTCTTCAGCATGATCACTAAAAATGTTACAGAATGTTTACAAATATCATGCATAATATTTTATATATTTAGGATAAAGGAAAATAAGAAACCTAAGTGCTCTTAATCTAGGTCGTCCTGTTCTTCTTTTCCTGGTAACTGGGACTGTACTGTCTGCTTGATCTACTTTTTCTACAGGTTCTGTTGAAGTATCTGGTTCATCAGTCTTTGTTTTTTCATTAGGAATAGTATTTTTATTTTCTGTTATTACACTGTTATCTTCCTTTGATGATTTTGATTCCTCTATATTTCCTTCTGGTTCTCTGTTTTTAGATTGTTTGGCCGGTTCTTCCGTTCTACCTTCTTCTGAATCTGATTTTTCAACAGTGTCAGAATTTTGATCTGAATGTTCAATCTTGACAGAAACACCACCAATTTGATCACAATTTGCTAATTCATCAGGAACTAAAGTAAGGTTGGTAGAGCAACTTGATATCTTGGTTTTTTTACCGTGATCGGTATTTTCGTCAATTGTCCTAAATGTAAGGACAATACGCGGAATTCCATTATCCTTCTTCAAGGTTTCCTGTTTCCCAGTATTTTCATCTTCTTTATGATTTTCATCCGTCGACGTTGATTCCGCGGCATTCTGTTTCATTTGAACATCTTCTTCATCCTTTTCTCCAGCAATTTCATTCTCGTCTGGTGGCATTTCGTCAAGAAGCATCACCGGTTTTTCGATCTCCTTGTGATCTGACTTCTCTGATCGGTTAATTTCTATACTTTTTACGGGACTCACATTTTTGTTAAATTCATTCGTCATACCCTCGAGGATCTGTTGGATACTGACCTTATCTTCGACCCTCTCGGCAGCCATATCATCCTCTTCGCCCCCTTCTTGACAACCCTCCATCGTGGCATCTTCCTTGCTCTTATTCTCCGACATAGTAATAGATATTAACTGGAAACTATGAATCCTTACACTTAAAACGCTACCTCATCATAAAATTCGATGGCCAATAAATTAATCGCTAAACGCTGAACGACTATCGAATCGTACTGTAACGTTGACGATGTCTTCCGCAAAGTGCAACTAGATACAACGGCAGTGGAATGCCTTCTAAATCTCTTTCTGACTGAATACTATCACTGATATTATTACAAACACCATGAAAATATCTCTCCATACACTTTTCAATAGCCTGACTAATTACATTATCACAGAAACTATTTGTTCTAGAGATTTTTGGAGAAATATCTACACTACGCTAGCGTGCCCCGCGTAGACCTGGAGGCCATATTGATTACTCAGGGACGGGCCGATTCGAGCAAAGAATTTATTTTTAAAATGATCTTCGACCAAGCCCTTCTCGTACAAGATCATGCACTCTCTTATAATTTTCAAAAATTATATAGTGTTTTCTTTATATTATATTACGTGTAAATAATGCAAATATACACGAATCGCATGAAAAATATACAATATGTATATCTATATAGTGTACGATCATAAATCTATACACTAACACATTGAAAACAAAAAAGATAATGAATTCTTTGCTAATTCGTTAAATCAAAAGAATTTCATTAATAATTTAATAATTATTAATAAAGTAATAGTTTCATTCTCTACTGAGATTTATTTACCATACAATTAAAAATTACAATCCGGAAGTGAAAATTAATATATTATTTATATACATGATTTCATATAATGTCTTCATACCTAACAGTTTCATACCTTCAGAAAAAATTCATTATTCTGCATATTTACGCATATTCATTTACATACATGAAAGCAGCAAAATCAATGTACATACAAATATCATTTCATTACTAATGAATTATATATTAAAATTCCTGATGTAAAATTGATCTTTCAGGTAAATATGTTAACGCGATTACTTCGCAACTTTATTGACATTCGTAACAAAATAGAAAGTGAAATTATTATAATTAAATGAAACCATTACAGTGCAATAATAGTATCGCGCATGAGCGCCTGACGAAAAGAAATTGCTTAACGTTACGTGGCAGTACATGATAAAAATACATTGTAACTAATAAATGGCAGCGCCAATGCGAGATAGGTAATCATAGATGCTAGTGTATTACTCATGACCTATTCTGAAATTTAATACAGGGTAAATGAAACGTGTCAATGGTATCGTATAAATATAAGTTTATTTACATTGCAACAGATCCTTTTGTCAAATAAGCGACAAAGGTGATTACGAGTGTAGATTGAACAAAGTTAATGAATAAATGTTAATTAAAAATAATAATTACAACGTACTAGCCCAAACACGCCTCTTATTTTAAATAATATACATCTGTTGAAACTCGTAGAATCTAGGAGACGTGAATATTTGTGCTTCCCTTACGGAGACGTCGTTAATATTTCTTATAATTTGGTTTTCACTCAATCGATCTAGTATCGCTAGATCGCTGTACGCGTTTGGTATTATTTTACAAACGATAATGAATGTGAAAAATGTCGCCATTGCTAAGTCGAGTTGCAGAGATACTGCAAGGCCGCCCGAGGAAGAGAGAATTGCTTTACATGTTTGGTTTCACATACTCTCGCGTGTTCCTCGATAAGAAAAGAAGCGTAAACGAAGAATGATAGGAACGGTTTACGCGTTCAGTACGATGCCGCATCTCCTAATAAAGATTTTCTTTTATCTTTTAGCTTTTTGTCTTTTTCTAATTTTTTTTATTTTTTGTCGCTTTTTTTTTTAGAAAAACGTCGAACATACTACATTTATTTATATCTTTACAAGCAATATAAAAAGTTGAGCATCGTATTGCATCAGTGATTGCATACCCTATATAAATACACGTCGATAAGAGAGTTATTGACAAAGTAGTTCAACGCGGTACGTTACAGCCACGGAAATCGTGCAAAAATGAATCCCAAAGACCGTCCTCTCGAATTTAGGAGTCTAACTTTTCTTTTCGTGCTTACGAGCAATATTCAATGTTCAATAATAACATCATACATAGTACGTATCCAAGTCCTTCTTTAAAATACGTACTAAATTAGAATTCACAATATCACCGAGTATTACAAACAACTATTTTTTGGTTTAGAACTGTTTTTTTCAAGTACACTGTGCACAGGTCACTTGTGTGCACAACCATCGTTGATTATAACACCGTTCTACGTGGTACATGTGATTAATTCAATTACTTTTATCGCATATGGCACCAACAAGGAATATGATTTAATCGTAACGGTGGGTTATGGAGGCGGAGGTCTCCTCTGAGGTTCGGGAGTGTAACGTAGTCGAGCTCGTACATGTTGAGGACTACCGGGCACGGAATTGCTTTCCGACAATCTTCTCGGTGGAGGTTGAGGTGGAGAAGACGAAACGTACCTTGAAAAGAATATGCATTGCATTAAAAACATTGCCCACATCTTATATACGCTTATAAGTCAAAAAAAGAAAAGCAATACCTTCGTGCAAAAGAAGGAGAGGCTTGATCCACTAAATTCCTTCTAAGGGCAAGAGGAGATTCACCGCGACTCAATCTCGGCGGTGGTTCCGGCGAAGGAGCACGTTCGCTTCCAAGTCTAAGAAGAACATAAGAAGCAAAACGCTTCTTGGCAGATTCTTTAGACCCACCCTGAACAGGTGGCATAACAGGTGACGGTTCTTGCTTCAATTGATGAGCAAAACGGGAGATTAATAATTCGGGGCTAGTAGAACCATGAGATCCTTGTGGAGGGGGTTCAGAAGGAAACCTGTATTTAAAAAATGAATATATATATATATATAATATAATATCTACGCTATTAATCATACCAACAACGGGTTACAACATTTATCGTTATTTACCTTTTACGACTAATCATAGGACTACCATAAATATCTTGAGTTTGGGGATGAGTTTGAGGCACAGATGGAGTTTGTCCTAATCGTTGTTGAAGAAACGGAGAATACCGCCCACTTTCAGTTGATTGTACTACATTTGGAGGGTCAACGTTTTCTCTTCTCCAAGGTGAATAATCACGAGCAAACGGACTTAAAGATCTAGAGACACCTTGCCATCTTTCTTTACTGGTGTCTCGATCCTCCGTGAAGCGTCCATGATATGGTGAATAGAGTCTACTTCCCGCGTCTATCGTACTAGCATCCTGTCGATAAGGAGAGAACGGTCTTCCTTCTTGCCTACCTTGTCCATTAAGAGAACAATGATTCGAAGAATAATCCCTATTTTGATCGGCATGCCTATATGGTGAATACGGTCGTTGAAAATTCGATTCCGATGTATCCATGTCATTGGACGAAGGAGGAGAAAACGGCCTGGAAATTTCCTTTCGTCTAAGCGCGTATGGACTATAAGATACATAGTTCGCACCATTCTCACTATTTGATCGTTGATGAAATGGCAAAAAGCTGGAGTTCTGTGAGTCTTTGGTGACATTGCTTCGTAGGAAAGCTGGTACTTCAGACTGAGCCCTGAGATGAGCTGTTTGTTTTAAAGATACATGACCCGTAACTCGTTGCTGCCACCCTGGCAATCTGAAACTGAATTCCACAATATCAAACTACGGTTTTACATATCATCAAAAAAGAATTACTGATCCCCCAAAATAACTTGATTTGTGTAAAAATGTCACTGGTACCCAAGATAATTGTATCATGTTGGTTCTGCAAAAAACTTGAGTTTATAGGGCGTTAATAGAAGTTAGAACGTTAATCATAGAATCATGCAACACAAACGAGGATAGAGGAATTTTTACCAAGGTAACAGATCGTAAAGAATATCTGTGGTCAAAATTAAAAAATTCAAAATATTACATGCTAAAAACACAATTAAAATGTTTAACTGACATATTCTAACGTTTAAAATAAGGATAAAAATACAAATATAACTATTTTATAATGAATGGAGTGTGCACAGGGAAGTCTTATTTGTGCCACTGAATGATCGCTACATAATATAAAGACAAATAAACGAATATTCAAATAAATAAAAACAATGCTTACCATGAGTAGGGGTTGAAGGGTGGGGTGTGTAACAGGCGCGTGCACAAACCAAACAACTCGAAATGAAAATCGGGCAGATTTTTGGATAATTGTGAGGTGTATTTTTTTTAAGTTTTTTGGAGTTTATGGGTAAGTTTTTAAGGAAAATGGAAGAAGGGGCAGGGGCGAGGGAGAGGGGATGCTATGCTGCGCTGCCTCCCTCAAGCTCAACGCTGCAACACAATTTAACACGCACGCAAACTTTTAATCGAAATGTACGGACAGGTTTGTAAATGTTGTTTGGCAATGAATAAAAGATAAATATATAAAAACTAGTAGTATCCAACAAAAATCCAACTTTAAAACTCAGCGTAATTTTTCGAGCTCCTTTAATACCTACCCATTAACCATGAATGCTGAAGTGTGTTAAAAATTTTTTAAACTAATATAAAAGAACAATACCCGGTTATTTTCAAACCAAACCAAATCATTATAATATTAGTTGGGAATATCATGCCATGTTTAAAACTCTATTCGTTTCCTATAGAATGGTCTTTTCTAATAGCACATATCTCTACCACATTTTCTAAAGTCACATGATTTTTTTTTTTTAGTCAAAAATTTTCTATACAAAACTATCTTTTAATATTTACGACATACACTTATTAACAGTTTACCTTGGCTCTAATTGCTGCATAACTCTGCCAAACCATTGGCAACCAGAATTTAGTACTGATGAGTTTGTTTCTTCATCTTGTGGTACATCGTGTTTTCGGATAAAAGGATGCTCCATGAGTTTATGATATTTTGGACGATGTTTATAATTTTTTGTAAGGCAACAACTCACGAAATTTCTAAACTCTTTTGAGAAGAGTGCGTCTGGTGGAAGGGAGGGAGGGTCATCTTGTACTACTCTGCTCAGTACCTATGAATTCATATAAGTATAACTAGCATTTTAAACACATCAAATACTACCATTTATATAATATATGTTACTCAGTTTACCTCAAAATCAGTCTTACAATCTCTGTAAGGGAATACTCCTGTAGCTAATTCGACTAAAGTGATACCCAAGCTCCAAACATCGGCTCTTATATCATAGTCTGGTTTCGTTGGATCTGGGGGATCAATTCTTTCAGGCTGTAAAAGTATAGCAGTATTTTATAAAACAATTTTAAACTTCAGCATAACAAGAAATAACATTATGTGTACTAACAGCCATGTAAGCAGCACATCCTGCACTTCTAGTTTTTGCTTTACTATCAACTAATCTGCCAGATATACCAAAATCGCATAACTTAACTCCTCCCCTTTCATCAAGAAGAATATTACTAGGCTTCACATCTCTGTGAATTACACCATGCTTTTCTTTCAAATATGATAATGCTTTTACTGTCTGTAAAGATATAATTCTTTTTACATAAATAATACTCCAGGTAGAATTAAAACAAATATAAGACTTATCATGAACTTATAATCTACTTACTGCTACTGTAACTTTTCCTAAAAATTCTTCAGGCATTGCCTGCCTGGTTCTTTTTAATAATTTATCTAAACAAGTTGCCATCAGTTCCATACAAATCCACACATCAGATTCGGTGATAAAACAACCCAAACATTGCACAATATATGGACAATCGTGTGATTTTAACACAACATCAAGATCCATAATTATCCTTTTATTCTCTTCTGCATTACCAGAACGCCTCATTTGTTTAACGGCAATGAGTACACCACTAGGTTTATGCCTCATTTTAACAACATGTCCACAGGTACCATTTCCCAATTCACCTAGATGTTCTAAGTCTTTCATTTCAGTTTGATACCTCTGACCATTAATATTTAAAATACCATTCATTTTCATGATTTCTTGTAGTTTTGATTCAAATTCGCTATCTTGTTTCTTTGGAGGTATCTGCGAGACTTTCAATGTTGGAATTGGAGCTGCATTAAAGATAAGATTTAAAAATCATTTTTATATCTAACTAGAGGTATAAGAAGTGACATACATTCTTCAATAAAAAGATAATCTTAAATTTTCAATACACATGCAACATGTTTTATTATTGATGGCTGAACATTGGTTTGCTCGAAGACAAATAACAATTCAAAATTAGATAAAAGAAAATAATCATCCTTATCATTACAAAGAGACTCTTTCTTTTAAAAAAGTACATTGTGTTTGTTTATGATTCATTTAAACATATTTCTGTTTATCTCAAAACACAATCTATTTATCAAAATGAAAAACATATGCGTGTATAAATGTTATTAATTTACCAACAGGTTGAATGAAATAAACTACGCGTTAGATAAGAAGACCAAAAGAGTATCGTATATAGAATCAACAGAACAAATTGTGATGATCAACATAACCTGTACGACAAGTAGTGAAAGCAAAATTCAATTGAAAATTTTTGGAAAAAACGTCAAGAAAAGATTTTATTATTTTTATAAGTGTCGTTTAAATCAAACTCACGTCGTGAGGCAGAACTCGAGACAGACCCCGAGGATGACGGTTGAAGGCTCGTTCCTGGTCCAACCTCGCTGTTCTGTCTATCTCTATCCCTTGATTCATTTTCTGCTCTGAGACGTTCTTGTAAATTCAGAATCTTATTCTCCAGAGTACTGGACATTGCGACGGTCTTTCGGAACACTATCAAATTCACCGCGGGACACCACCTCGCACAAAATATTTGACAATTTTCACATCACTCGTCTGCCCCTTTTGGCAGCGAACATTGCGCCGCCGGTTATACGCATTTCAGTAGAACCAACTCTCTTTAAATTTCTTAGAAATCACTAGAGTAGTTTATGATAAGAAAGTTTTCTAAGGAAAATTATTTTTCATCTTCTAACTATATAATATCGTATATGTGTAATATATATATATATATATATACATATATATTCCCATTTTCATACAAATTCATATATGTACATGTTATTTATGTAGAGATCAATATGTAAATGATTTCTATTTTTTTTCTACAAACAGAAAGTAAATATTTATAATATAGAATACAATTTTGTAGACCTTAATAATACAAATGTATATAAATGCTTTTTTTGAAGACTTGATTAATATGTCTAATTATTGAAATAAATTTTAACTATCAAGCGTGTGAAAACTTTAAAGAATTAGAATATCTTAATTTTATAGGTAATAAAATCATTTCATTGGAAACAATATATTCTAGCATTTCATGTAATAATTGTAATTCGTGTTAAAGGTTTTGACTATTAAAATACAATTTTTTAGTCCTATCAAATTTGATGCATCTCGAAGAGCAAATTATCTCATATTTAAAACACTGATAGTCATATTTCAAACGTAATAATAAAAAATTGGTAATATTATTATAGGAAAGAAGCTAATATGGAGAAAACAGTTAATATATTGATGGAATATTTATTTAAAGGGATCGATTTTATGGGCCATTGGAAATTATTAATATCCTACAAAGCAAAAATATTCATTGTAAAACAGCTGCATTCGCGGCTATACTTGGGTTGTTAATGACTTCTCCCAAACTTTCCAACAGTTCTTTCCTATAATCATCGAAATCTCCATCAATTTCATTAATCTGTTGATTTTCGATTACATATAAACAACACTCTGTATCCCTAATTAAACGCTCATCGTGAGAGACGATGATAACTCCTCCCTTGTAATCATTGATAGCATCAGCTAGCGCATCGATCGATTCTATGTCCAAATTATTTGTTGGTTCATCTAAAATTACAACATCAGGTGCATTTAAACATAATTCAGCTAATGCTACTCGCGCCTTTTGACCTCCTGATAAATCTTTCATTTTAATTGTATGTGCGTGAGAGCTAAGTCCAAATGTTCCTAATTGTTTCCTAGCTTTCTCATATGGAAGGTCAAATAAACGCATTAGATATTCCGACGGCGTTTCTTCAGCCGTTAGATGTTCGCCAGAGTGCTGGTCAAATTTTCCTATCCTCTAAAAATGATAAAGCATAATTTAAGTATACGAATTTATCATTTAAAATAATAAAATTAATTTTTATTGTTACTTACTAATCTGTGATTTCTTATTAATTCCCCTTTCACAGGTTGTAAATCAGATGTTAGTAACTTCAAAAATGTAGATTTGCCGACACCATTAGGTCCAACTATAGCTATTCTAGAACTTAAATCGATACCGAAATCAACGTCGATAAATAATGATTTTTGTCCTTCATAATGAAAGGTTACATCTGAAATGAAATATGAATTTTCAAATCATTTATTGTAATATAAAGCAATGTAATGTATATAATATAATAATAACATACTATGAAGACCAAGAATTGGTGGTTGCAACGGGGGTGGATCAGGAAAACTAAATTTCACTATATAATCTCTGGGTTTCTGTAACAATTCCGTAGGTGCATTATCATCTTCTTGCTTTTGCATTTTCGTCCTGTTCTTCTCCTGCTTTCTAGTTAAGGCTTCTTTCTGTTTCTTTTCAGCTTGTTTTTTACTTTGACCAGAAGCTTTCAGATCCTTAAGTCGTTTTTCTTGCTTCTCATATGCTTTAATCATTTCTTTCTTCTTTTGCTCATACATTTTCTTGAACATACTATAATTCCCCTTATAATAGAATAATTTTTGTTGATCTAAATGAATTATATCTGTACACACGTTATCTAAGAAACTCTGGTCATGGGAAACAATAAGTAATGTTTTTTTCCAAGCTTGAAGATAATTGTCCAACCAAATAACAGCATTTAAATCTAAATGATTAGTTGGTTCATCGAGCAACAGTAACGTTGGTTCTAAGAAAAGAGCTCTAGCAAGAGAAACACGCATACGCCAGCCACCAGAAAAATTTTTTGTCGCGCGATCTTGCATGGCACGGCTAAATCCTAGACCAGCAAGAATTCTTCTAGCTCGTGGTTCTGCAGAATCTGCCCCGATAATTTTTAATTCTTCATAAACCTATAAAAAATATATTATTATAGTACAATAATAAAATATTTATATATACATTTACATGCAATAAATTACCTCCTGTAATCTGTTTTGGACAGAGGTATCTCCTTGTTCTACCAGTTCTTCTAATTTTTTACACTCTGTCATTAATTCTTTACACTTTACATCCGCATTAAGTACTACTTCCACAGCTGGCGTATCATCAGCGATAACTTCTTGCTCACAATATAAAACATCGATGTTGGGCGGAATAGCAAAAGCTCGTTTTGCTATATGACGAAGTAAGGTAGTTTTTCCATGACTGAAATATATAATAAAGATTTGATAAGATAGCGAAATAATATTTTATGAATTAGGAAGTGAAGAAATACGTACCCATTTGGTCCTACCAAACCATAACGTCTGCCTTGCGCAATTAACAAACTGGCATTGGTAAATAGTTCTTTTCCTTTAGCAGCAATACTAAAATTTTCAACCTTAATATCAACAGCATTATCTAATTGTTGATTACCACGCTGTTGACTTTGAGTCTGAGAAACAGTGAAATTAGTTTCAAGTTCGCTGTGACCCTGACCACCGGTCTTTGTTAACATTTCCATCGTTTTTTCATATTCCTGTTGCTTCTTCAATTTTTTCTTTTCTTTATGCGTTAGCTTCTTCCCCGT
Source organism: Bombus pascuorum (assembly GCF_905332965.1). Classification (NCBI taxonomy): domain Eukaryota; kingdom Metazoa; phylum Arthropoda; class Insecta; order Hymenoptera; family Apidae; genus Bombus; species Bombus pascuorum. The sequence goes on along the minus strand of NC_083490.1, from coordinate 873,959 downwards.
TTCTTCAACCTCCATATCGGATATCTTTTTCGCAACATCTGATATGTTTTTATCGGTTGACATACTGAAACGTGCACCTAACTATCTAACCTCAATATTCCACACTTTCCTGAGATCTAGTAAGTAGCACACAAAAAGTATAAAAACACGTGGCGCCATCCAATTCTCTGCATACTTAGTCTTAGCATATTGCAGTGTTTTATAAATATATGTATAATATTCAATAAGAATAATGAAATTGATGTTTTATATAAACTACTGGAAAAAAAGTAAATTAATGTAAACAATGTAAGTGTCGTATTACTTTCTAAATGTAAAGTAGGTGAAAACAAGAAACTAATACACGATATGTTTATAATATATTGTTATAAATGGGAGAGGGGAAACAATTGAAGTAGATCTATTAGATACCATAAAAATTGTATCGACCTTTTATGATAAAATACAGCTAGATAGAAGTACGTCTTTTCAAACTCGAATATTTTAACATAAAAGATGACGGAAATAGAGAAGAATGCGCGTACCATTAACGCAAGATTTATGGCTTATATGGAGAAACATCGCTTATACGAACTGTTTTACGTAAATAACCTCCATATCACAAATATATCCGATAATACAATTTTATCAAAATCTTACAAAAACGAAACGTATATAGGAAATAGCAACTCAATTAATGATTCAAAAACCTGAAGATCATCTTGTATTTATGAAGCAATATCTTCAACTTGCTGCTAAAAGACTCAATGTTCCTAACATTATCCTTATCGCACCTGCGAACTTTGGTAGATAGAATTATCTTAGATAGACTTCTTCGTTTCGCTATTTTAAAACTTATTTGCTTGAATTGAAAAGAAAAAAGAAAAAATATTTCATACGGACAGATAGAATGGCCTTAGCTAATGTTCTTCACGAAGAATTGGGTGTACATCCTTTAACCTTGAAAGATCTTCGTAAAGCTTGCCCTCAGCATGATGTAAGCGAAAGCATTCACAGTTTTGCTTTATCTTTTCGAGAAATGAATTTTCCCTATTAGGACGATTGTCGGTGCGAGGAATCGGAAGATCTTGCATATGCAATGAAACAAATTTTACAACGCGGAACTTTTCATGAAAGTGGATGGCTATTAGTCGGTAATACATTACACACGTGTAGATTTAAAAAGATGGAATACCTAAAAAATTGTCCTTTGGCTTGTCCCATAGACTTACCAAGAACGAAAAAAGAAGCACAAATATTCCAGCGTACCGGAATAATACCAACGCATGTGATACAACTTATAGTTTCAGATGACAATGGTACAACTACGAAGAATGGTATATCTCTAAATTCGATAAATTTACATAATTTTCCTATTTTAGAAAACTGGCGAAATATTTGCACAGATGCATTCGCTTGCTGTGAAACATGTAATCCTACAGACACAGAGAAAAATATAAAAAATCGTCGTTACTTGAAAAATTGTCGGGGCTTATTGGAAACGTACAAGCATTGTTTAATAGTTAGTTAAACCTTTAAAAAGAATTTGTGTCTGTAATTAAATTTATAATACTTGTGCTTTTATGTCGACGAATAGTGAAAGTACAATTGTTGACTTGAAAAAAAAAAAAAAAAATTGATTTCAAGGCAGTCGAGGTAGGTATCAGGTCCATCGACGAACTTGGGAAAGATTGTGCAAAACTGGCAAAAACAAGGAAACATTGTGGAGCACCGTCGCTTTTTCGCATTGCGCTTATTGGATTTAGGGGATCTGGTTGCACTACGTTGGCAAAATATTTGGCCGAACGATTCAATCTTGTTCATAGTACTACCTTTATTTTACAGCCTATTTTAGCTTCGCATTGCTCGATAACTCGTTACAAGTTGTAAACGTTATCATCTATTTTAGTCGATTACGATTATATCGCAGAACAGGCACGCTTACAACAAAATTCTTTGGGAGAAATGCTTCGATTATTCGAGTACAAATGGGGAGAAAGACCCAAGCCTGAAATTAGGATTCAAATCGTCGAAGTACGATAAAATTAATGACTAAATGTATCGAGTCAACAACCGTGTTATAATGTTATTATTTTCAGAAACACATATCCGGATACGAGTGTTTAAAAAGGGGCTGGGTTTTAACTGGATACCCAAAAACTGTAGAAGATTTTAAACTGTTAGATTTGAATCCTACGCCTCCAAATAGGTAAAAAAGCGAAAGAAATGTTCAAAGCTGAAGAAGTTTGTGAAAATTTTGTTCGGCGTGTTATATATTTTAGAGTAATATTTGTGGAAGCGAGTGGTGATATTTGCAGAGAAAGACTGCTTAATCGTAGATACAATATCGTCACTGGAAGCAAGCACATTTTGTCGACAGCAAATTATGCCGTTAACGATGATTGCAAATTAGGTGTACATCCCAGAGACTTCAGACTAATCGTAGAACGAGATGTAAGAACGCCGCTTCTATTTTTAACGCGTCTATGATTTTAATTGCCGAAAAATTACAGCTTCAAGAGTACGAAGAGAATGCGATCGACATGATGGAGTATGCAGGTGAATCCGCGATAAAAATCGATGGAAACGAGGAAGAAAGGATCGTCCGAGAAAAGGTAGAAGCGAGTATAATGCGTCCAATTCCACCCTGGTATTCGAGGGTGCCGAGACCTTCACCTGTGATCGACCCCATGAGCAACGAATTTGACCCGGATGACGAGCCCGACTCCAGCGTGTTTGATAATATACGTGGCCCCGAGCCGACATATACTTTTATCTAACTTATAGCTGTCGACCCTACTCTACCTTCCGTAAGGGTAGAAAACGGGATACTTCTAGTGCATCCTGTTATCCTAGTACGCGGAGCATCTTATTTCCACAACATCACACCATTTCCACGATGCCATGTATGGATTTTTTAATACGTATAACTACTTTTGTTACTTTTCTTGTTTAAATTACGGTGCAAAGAATTATCGATATAAGTAAATTTCGATAGAAAATTTGAGAAATACAGCTACTTACTCGTATTTCCTTACAATAATCTTTATGCTAATAAACTTTGGCGACGTCCTTCGATATTATTATTTGCTCTGCGAGTAGTAGGATCAACGATCACGCAGACTGTAGACGATACGTCAAGCTGTTTGCTTGGGAATCGCACCACGGATAGTATATCGACGTGGAAGTGAACAGTGTTTCGTCAAGAAAAGAATACAGTATATAGTTGAATTAAGGATATCACGCGCCTACATTAACAAGGATAATTGCCTCAAACGCGAAGCATATTTCCGGATCAAGGGTGTATAGAGTGGCATAGGTCGCAACATGATCGCAGAATGTACGCAGGACTTGTTACGAACGATGAAATCCTGCTTACTTTGCTCAGCAGTTACTAAGACCTTTGCCGTTTTCAGGAGAAATTTGCCAAATTGCGTACTTGACGCCTTTATCTTCATATCGGCAGAACGCGATGTACGTGTTCTACTTATTATCGAGATATTCGCGATAGCTAATTGCGAACCTAAGCATTGGTCGTTCATCGCGTTATTGGAAGTACGATCCAACGAAACATTCTTGCTATTTTATTCAAAGGATAAATATATTTGTACTGTATGATTTACTTTTGCATAAAAGTAGAATTCACCGTTACAACGACTTCTTTGATTTAAACTTGGTTAAATTAAAAATTCGACGGTTCAGTTATCGATCGGAACTGATTTCAGTAGAACTACGTACAACCCGGAAGTAAAGAGGAAACTTGGGTCGAGGAAAGTAGAGTCGGCTGGAGGTAAAATGCAAGGAAATGCCGCGTAAATGTTGGAAGCGATATTCCAGTGTAAAATATGTTTTTTAAGTATTGAAATAATCGTAAACCGAGAGGGGAAGAACGTCTTTGTGACTTTGAAATTTTAGAAAGTAACCGATCAATGTTTATTCTCCGTTTTATCGATGATACGAAATGATCCTAGGCTTATTTTCTGCAAGTTCTTGAAGTAGTTGATCTAGTTTAATTAACATAAATATTATATTTTATCAAGTATTAATCCTATCTACTTATACTGGATAGGATGTCTATAAGCTTTAGGTCTACTGGTACTAGTATATCGATCATCCTTGAAAAATTGCTTTAATATAATATCTCCCACATCGAACGAAAGACAATCGCGTAAAGAAGAAGGATCCCAGGCAATTATTAGAAGTACTTCAAAAGACGAAATAAGCTCGAGTATCAGGACAGAAGAAAGCACACGAGACACGACAGGATCACCTGTATCCTCGATATCCATATCACGTGCATTATCCTACTTGGACATCTGCAACCCTATACCCATATGGATATTCCGAGTATGCGTCGAACATCGAGTGTGTACTACGCGATCACCATACATATACAGAAACATTTTTTTTTTCGCTGGTATTACAGATGCATTAGGCTCGCATAACATCGCAACGATCTTCCCATCGAACTAATCAAATCCATTAGCCCTATCTTTCAATCCGCTCGCAAAATATCCTTCGGTCCTTTCGAAATATTCGTTTAAAAGTCTTCACGCGATAGTAAATAATTATCGTTGGTTGTCATTTTTAAAGACGACATAGTCCCGAGAGCTCATCGCCGTCCATTACCATTCACCACGAATAAGAAAATACGTACGCCATAGATACGTCGCGTTCGTCAACGTGACGACACGTGTTTATATCTTACAAATATCCAATCGCACTAGGATATCATGCGAACAGTTATTTCGGGGCTGAATCGATCCCCTTGGAGATCAATCGACGAGCTTGCTCGAGTTTCCAAACTCCGTAAGCATTCCGTCGATCAGGACTCTATATAAGACGAAATTTTCTCTCGGTCGATCAAACGGAAGGATTCTTCCGCGTTCAAGGAAGCGCAACATCCCTCGAGACTCGTCAATGTCCTGTCACTCGTCAACTGCGTGGCGCCAGAAGCATTCGCGGCACCAGGACTGCATAACCGCGGAAAGGGATTCCCACGAACCTCCGGGACCTCGAATCTAGGGATGGACGCGTATTCCGCTCCAGCTAGAATACCAGGACGCTAGTAACAATTCACCATCGTGGACGTTGTTCTCGTGTTTTTGCGCAGTTTCTAGAAGATTAATCGCGTAGGAATTTAAGAAAACGTCGCAGAAGATTCGTTCGAAATAAGGAGCAACATTTGAAATCGTCAATTGGTTTAAATATCTATTCGCGATGTTAAACGCAGAAAACGTATTAATTTAACGTCTCGGAAGAAGAAGAATGGGAACGAGACGCAAGATACCGCGTTTCTTCTTCGTTCGACTTTGTTACTTTTTCATCGAACATATCCCGCCTTCTATACATCTTAATTTCGCCTGTGTATCACAGGCGATCATAAAACGAGTGGCGCGTGCTGCCGAAAAAAATTCCAGATATTCGGATGGATTTCCGATAACAGACAACACGTCTATATGTACACAGTGTATATAGCACGCTACTCCGTGGCCACCCTTGAATGAAACAAATATTGATTCGCTTCGCGAATCGGCGGCTCGCAAAATTCCCTGTTTTTCGTACCATTAATGTTTCGAACGAGTGCCTAGAATTCTGAATTTTTTTAGAGGATGAGCGGAACGATCGGTTCGGTGGTCGTTGTACAGAAAAAAGTGCTTGGTAAATTCTGAAAGGGTTTAAATGAAAGTTCTATTGGATGGTAGCTTTCGCGGAGATTGCAAGCAGACGAGTTAACGTCAAAGCGTACACGCCGAGTCGCACACCAGGATACCAGCCGCAAAGCGGAGACACGCGTTTCTATTACTCAACCACTCGTAATCGATCGAACAGGCTGATCTTTAGCCGATCCGCTATTTTTATTTCAGACTTCTTCCCCGAGATATATACCGCGTAATTGATTCAAGACCGTTCGAAATTCGTTGGATCGCCGCAAGGATGTAATCACTGTGACGGACAACCGCGGTATTTCATTTCCGTAGAATCAAGTTTTGTCTAAGATGCGCGAATTTTTAAAACAACCTTTTTCTCAACAAATTCACTAAACAATGTCAACCACTTTATTTCTACTTGCAACGTCGGTGAGTTGCAAGTTGTAAAAATACCGTTGATTCAATTTTTAAAGAAAACTCGTGGCAACGTTAACGATGACTCGGCGCAAAGGGTGTAACGGTATCATACCCTCGAGCGTGCCTAGTAATTATCTCTGCTAAAAAAAAAAAAAAAAAAAAAGTTGGTGGACGATGTTCCACGAGCACCGATATAGCTAAAAGTATCACCGAGTTATCGCTCAAAAGAAACAATGTTCGCTGCCTCTTAAAACCCGGCAGCCTCTGGGCGTTTAAGTCCTCAAACCGTTCTAATTGAGGTTCCTCCTCGTTACCGCGAAAGAGTTACCGGAAACAATGGTTGGAACAAGTAGATGACAATTGCACGTAGCAAGCAAGCATCCTCCCTAACAAAAGCGTGCCTACCGGTCCTCGTTTTGGCTATCTCTCTCCGTCTCCTTCTTACTTCTCGTCTCCGCTATTGTTCCCTTGCTACCGCAACGAGCGTCAGCGTCAGGTAACGAGTAACGAAGCGTCCTTCGTGCCTCTCGAGATATCGAGACAGCTAGCCCGAAACGTTCTCTCGAATACCGGATAAGAGTAAACCTCTAGAAAACAACCGCGACAAGACCACCGAAGATTAAGTCGTTGGAAAACCACGCGAACGCTTTTCCATGTGAAACGTTTAGTTCTTCGAATTTTCTTCATCGATCGGGCTCGTTCTTTCTTTGGTAGATATGGAACGTAAAATTCAGACACGTGTACGAAGAAAGCGATCGCCGCTTCACGAGTGTTCCTAAGATTCGGCACTTACGAGACTACTTACGAGCGGCGACAGACCATCTTGCGATCTCAACGAAATTTTCCACGTCGATGTCGTTACGCCTTTATTGATAACGATCGGACGCGAATCAAACGTTTTCCAATTAACTCTGTTTATCTACTAAGTCTTAGCGTTCGATAGCTATTTTCGAGAGCCATTATAATCGACCGGCTGTATCGCGGCAATTTATAGACAACGCTCGTAACGCGAAAGCAACCGAGTATCCGTGCAATTACCGGCGAACATCCGTAATTATTTTAATGATCGCCACGAATCGATAGCATCGAAAGTCTGGCCGACGAGTTTCGATTTACGAAACTAATTTAATTAGTGCTTTAAGCGCGATGCACACGGTCGCAGATAGTAGAAGGGCGATGGTTACCGGCGAGCGAGGTGTCGAGGATACGGAGGTCAGGCTTTCACGATAAAGCCATTAACGGTACAATTAGCCGTACGCTGAAATTTTTAATAGAGAAGCGAGCTCCGTGAAAAGATTTCTACCTAATTTGGCGAGAAAGGGTGAAAGAACGAAGGAAATGGGAAATCCTCGGGTCGAACGCGGTAGAGACAGAGGAGCCCGTGGAATTGCACGGAAGAAAGGAAAAAAACGAGCCGAAGCCGACTACGCGGAGAGTTACTCGCCTCTCATTTTGCTCGAGTGCACTCGCGAACGGGGAAACATTTCAATTAATTACTGCGTAATTAAAATATGAAAAAGTAGTCATTACCCCGCGTTTCCACGTCGGTTACTTGGACAACTTTCCTGCTTGTCGCTCCCCTTTCCCTGATCCTTTCCGGTCTTTCCTTTCGTTCTCCTCGGCATCCATTCGGCAAGAATCGCTTCATCTTCCTTCCGACACGTTTGTTTCTCTCGTCTTTCGTCGCCCTCCTCCTCGTCCCACCCTTTCCGCGATCCTGACTTTCGGATATTTCATTCTCCCATTTCATTTTCCCGACACAGATAATCCGCGGGCGAGCGCGCTCGCGCGAGTGTCGCGTCCTCGTCATCACGGGCATTAATTATGCACGTGTCAGGTAACCTCCGAGTGGTTACCGGGTAAGCAGCTTGCTAGACGCGCGCCGTGTGCATCGTGTACATGCAGAAGTAAACACTTTTCCGAGACGTACTCACGCTTGACCCGTCACCGACGAACTCTTCGTCGACGATCCCGAGGCGATCTAACCGCGTCGCGTCATCTTGCCTATAAGGTTCTCGTAGAAAAACGCCAAGTTTTTCCAAGAAAAATGTAACCGATCGAAGTACTCTTTGGTCAGCCGATTAGAAAAATTGCAACGAATGGTCAGCGGCTCGTTCGGTAGCGGCACGGTGGACTAAGCAAACCACCGACCGAAGGGGATCGGAATATCTCGATCTTATTCAACCTATCTCTTGACTCGTATCCCGCAAAGGTAAACAGAATGGCGCGAGTGGTAAATCGTAAAAAGTGAAAGATCGCATCGACTACGCATCGAAACGTGGAAAATCGGTGTTTATTCGCGTATGCGTGTATACGAACCGAGACACGGAAGAGCGCGTTTGCATGGTATTCTGTTGCAACATAATAGCATCGAGCAAAAGGGGTCGAGCTGTTGCGGATGTGAAAATAAGCCTTAATCCGTTGTGTTAGCCCTGCCGTGAGTAGATCGCTCGTTCCGGAGAAACAGGAGTGGCTCGGTCGACGAGCCCCCGCCTGCTACACGGTGCTAACTTTTCAATCTCGGTCGAATAATCCGTCGGAAAGCCCCGCGGTTACCTCGGCAACGATCTGGCCTCTCATTGGCCCGTCGGTATTCTACCGACTCTCTCTCCCCTCTTCTCTTCACCCTTCTCTCTATCTTCTTCCAGGCTACCCTGCTGTTATCCATCTTTCGTTCCATCACCCTCTTCTAGCGATGGGACTAATTCCATTAGCGTTTGCAACCTCGTTGTCACCACCGATAGTGTCACCACCTTCGGCGTAACGCTCTTTCTCGCGTAACCTCATCCAATGAGAATTAGGATAAAAAGTTGCTCTTACGTTGTAAAAATATACCACCTGGATCGTCTAAATCTCCAAGAAATACGATCGTCGAGGAAATCGCGAACGCTTCAAATTTCTCTGAAATCGAACGAGATTCTACGTCAAAATGTACTCCAAACGTCACCAAATACTATTGCAAATACCATTCGCAAAGTCCATGTTACTCGCGAGAATGTCGCATCCATCGCTATCCCTTTCTCCCTTAATCTATTTCGCTTCGACTTTCTTCGCCTGTCTCTTTTCAGCATCTGGTATTTTACCTATCTTCTGCTGCCTGGGCGCTTCGTCTCTGTTCGCCGTGTTAGCATCCATTCGTCTCCGTTGGAGCTTCCTCTCTCGGCTTCTCACGGCGTTTCGCTGACTCTCTCCGCAAACTGCAAAGCCACCCCCTCCGTTGGTACATACCTAACCTTTAGTCACTGGTTCTCCTTGCTTCTACCGACCGGCACTCCCCGGCGCACTTAGCCCCGTGGTTAACTTCAATGAGCGGATAACAAGCCACCCCTCGACTTTGCCCTGTAATATTCGCTCGTATAAATGGACCCGCGGCTTTGTCAAATCAACTGTCGCTTGTAAACAAGCAACCCTCTCACGGCATCGATGCTTGCCGCGCGAATCCACACCGTCTTCGTGGTATCTTCGCGACGCCCTCCCGACGCGACTTTAGTGCCCATTGCCAAGCGCCGTTTCTCCTTTGAAACCGTTTCCTAAAGATCCGAGATTCGACCTAGGACAGTCGCCTAGCCGCTTTAGTCGTTTTTCTCCTCCCGTTCTTTTCACCTTTTCCATTTCACTGGTTTCGAGATCGCCGCCGAAACTAGGTGCTATGAATCGAACGAACGATGGGAATTATCGGAGAAGAGTGTTCTCCCTAATACGTTTGAATGCGATCCGAGCACGAAGGATTATCGAACGATTCGAGCTATTTTCCCTATCTTTTGATACGCGAAATTAACGAACGATTCGAGGACCCGTACGAAAATTCACGGATTATTAATTTAAAGAGAAGAATTTTCTTCGTTTAATACCACGTGACGACGAATTATTCGTATTCGTTGCCGGTCTCGCGAGAGCATTCTCGTTTAATTCCTTAACGAGAACGCGGACGGTTTCGCTGGAATCTCGTTACAACGAGAGAAACGGGGGATGTTCTCCCGGCATCGAGGGACGTTCTGCGTCGTCTCGCCGAGTCCCGAGCATTACCGTAACGTAAACGAGCCAATCAGCTGTCTTTGTGCCGGCAATCATCCTTTGATTACACGGCACTTAACTCGAAAACAGGGTCGCGATTCTATCGGACGATCATTTTCGTCTTTGACAAAATAGCAGGGGCTTTGGATAAATCGCGTAAAAGCAACTATCCTTGAAATAACTCGTGCACGAGCTTAACTTGGCAACTAGAAACGAAGTAAGCTCGTTAAAAAGCGTTACGAAGGTTAACTCGTCTTGTTCTTTACACGTCCTTGAATCTATGCAAATGCGAAGGAACGGCGAGCGCGAGGAAAAAGTTCTCGCCGAAATAATAATCGTTGCCGTAGGCTGGAAAAAAAGAGGATTTTTGTGCTCGATGGAATCGCGGCGTTCGCCATGGAAACACACGCGTCGAAACTCGAAAGTGGCCATGGGGTAAGAGTGCCTTGTACGAGGCACTGAAGAGTCCGCAGTTATAGGAGGCGAACAAACAGGGCCGCCTTTCAATCGTAATTGGAACCGCGGGAGCCTGACCAACGTCCGTGTTCAAGCACTCTTTTTCCCATAACCATCATTCTTCGAGAGTGTCTCCTGCTCTGCGCGAAAGAAGAAACACAATAGGCTGTATACCCAGCCACGCAATTCTGCCGAATTTTCCCCCGTATACTTCGACAAACTTTCCAATTGTTTCTACTTAGCGACTCGACGATACGACGTTTCTTGATCAACTTCTCAAATTACCGATCTTCAACGACTTCGCAAAGGATACAAATTCGGCAAGACTAATTAAGCAAACTACGATACGTAGGAGTACTCGTTTGAAGCAACGATTATACCTTGCTAAGAAAATATGTAGTATCTTGTATTCGTGTTCACGTTTAATGTAACAGAAAGGCGGGTAAATCGCCGAGCTTCTGATTCTTCTTTTTGTCTCTGAAATAACGCGCCTCGGTGTCTCGGAAACGTTGCGGAGCGTTGTTAGCGAAAGACGTATAGAAACGATAAGAAGCGGCTGAAAAGGAGGGTATATAAATAAATGCTGATACGTTGGAGGAGAAACGAGAACGTATACACCGAGCCCTTTTACTGTCTTTAATCCATGGTCTCGTAGAAATGGACCAAGCAAATACACTCTACCGTCTTTCATCTTCCCTTTTATTCGCGTACATTTTTTCTCGAGAGGAAAACACCACGAGAATCAGTCTTTATACCATTGGTCGAGCAGCTTAAGAATCGACCGTTCTTGCGATTTAAAAAAGATGCTCGAGCAGGAAAAAAGAAAGATATCGACGGTAAAACACGCCGGAAGCAAGGCAGATCCGATACGTGGAAACATCGAAGCATCGAAGCATCGAAACATCGAAACATCGAAACATCGAAGCATCGAGTAGAATTGTTAGTCGCTATAAACAGAGTCGTTCGTTTCGATCACACCCTTTTCTTTCTGAATGGAAAACGAGCTGGCTTCCCTCTCGTTTTTCGCGAATACGGCACTGGACGATGCTGCTCCGCGCGCAGAATATTCAGATCGACAGTTATATTCACACGCGTGGTCGCACCTCAATGGATTTTGCTTTTCCCGCGATTGTTAACGATTTCGAAGCCCTCGCGGCATCGTGGTTTTGATCCACCAACCCCTTCTACCCCTCCCATCCTGGACTCGCGACTCGCTCTTCGGCTCTCACTGTTCTAAATCGCTTCACCGTGATCCCCTTCAATGCTTTTTTTATCCGTATTTACCAATTCGTCTCGACTCGATCGCGACTATCTATTATTGATAATCATTCGAACTCGGTAACCTTCGCCGGATAAAACTTCGCTTCGTCTCGCTCGCGCCAACTTGATTCACACTCGCGCACCTTCCACGGCAACAAAACCTTTTCTCGAATAATTACGACGCTTTGTTCTCCCCGGCGCATCCGATATTGTGTGAAAAGTAATCGACGCGCGAATTTTAGTAGATAAGTAGGCTCTCGTACGAAGACACAAGAAACTTTTTATTAAATACTATCGGGAAATAAAAGAAGATGAAAGAGATTACGTTTTATCGTATTGTAACGGTAAAACTTTATTCTTACGATAGATTCTGATATCACGGAAACATGATCGAAGCAACACGTTGGTATCAAAAATTATCGAATCGTAAGTGCGCCACTAGGTAACGCGGACTCTTAAGCCCGAATAAATTTTTCTCGTAAGTAGTCGTTTCATTGGTTTCATATTATGTACGAATTCGTTGAGAGAACAAGCGTACTTGCTTCGGCAAGTACGTGTACCAGACAAAGATAATTAAATAGAAGTCAATAAGTGATTACAAAAAAGGTATACATAGATAAATTATGCAGATAAATGCGAGTAAAATGAGGAAAACGTAATGTAATTTTCTTCCGTCGAGGAGAATGGAATATTTAAGAAATCTTCTTAATTCATAATTTTACTTCTTTCTTACATCTAGATCCCCCGCATATTTTCTCGCATCCTGCGTCCCGTTATTTACTCGTATACGACGGCTCGTTCATAAAAGTCGTAGCACAGCACTGCCAGTCTGGTATAAGTTGCTCTTTTGTTATTTATTAAATTTATATATTGTATATAGATGCATACGTACATATACGTTTATCTAAAAACCGTTATTTTCCTCTTTGTAATACAATACCGTTCGATGGTATTTTATTTAATAATTACCCTTAGTTTTATCAATGATCCAATGTTTACAATCCATCTCTATCTTTTTTGCTTTTATTGTCACAGTACAAATCCTTACGAGCCACCGCTGTTAATGTACATATCACGAGTTTAAATACGCGTATTGAACCCACTCGGTATTAACGATTATTATCGTACGCTCGTCGGATTTACGCTTTAATACCAAAATGAACGTAAGTCGTCACACACGCTAGGTTATATTTAGTCTTAAATTACGCATACATCGCCAAAAGTATTTGATTCAGCATCGTAGTAATAACAACGTAGGACTTTTATTTTTCCTAATTTGTACCATACCAAAGACTAGTTATGTAATTCCCGTGCTGTATCGCATAACCAAACGTTAAGAGCACAATACGATACTTCAGTGCTGGAGTACTTTGTCTAGCGTATAAGGTTTTTGTTCGTTAACTTTTGTTCGTTATTTTTATTGCAAATAGCATTATGTTTTTCTTTTTTTTTTTTTTCTTGACAGGATAAACGTTCGTTTTCGAACGAAGAAGATATACCGTAATTAGAAAGATTCGGTACGTGCATATCGTATATGCGACGATACATTCGATCGGGGAGATCGACGATCGAGGAAATCTTGAAACGTCGTTTCACCTTTTTTACAATTTCTATGACGCATCTTTCTATTTCTATTAGACGATGATACACTTTTTATCAATAAATCTATATTTATTTTTATACCATTGTACACACATAATGATACGTATTACGAGATTAAACGAATCAAAGCGTATTATTTGCTATATAATAATACCTATTATGTACGTCGTTCATTAGGTAATCTTGATACACAGCGGGAGATGTAATTTAACGTGTTTCTATCTGTAATCTGTGATCGTTCCCCCACAAGATCGGAAAGACAAATTCACCCCGAATGGAATCCTATTTGTCCAACGCAGCCAGAGGTGGCTGCATCCAGATGAAATTGCGAGTCCCAAAGGGGAACAAATATTGCAAATTACCGATAACAATCAGCCGACAAGGGGCGGTGATTTCGAGGTAATTCGAATCAAACCCTCCGCTCTAATTTCCATTGATTTATTTCCGTTGTCTAAATCGCGACAGATGCGATCAACCGTGCTACTCTCTTGGCGCAAGAAATTACTCGGTTAAAATTTATATAGTGCCTCGTTAATCACACATACACGGACATACGCGTGCATATAATCGACGACACAGTTTCAGATTCGATAATTAACACCTGCGAAGCGAGATATCGGAGGAAACAGGGACGATTGTTATTCCGATTCGATCGGAGAAAGCTCGGTGTCGCGTTAAAAGTCGTCCCGCGAAGAGCCGCTAATCACCAAAATTGTCACGAGCATCTTTGTTTTCGCAGCTCAACGCCACTCGATTTATTCCGTCTTCATGCATTTATTCCGGCGTTTCCGCGATTCCGAGGTCCTTTTTCAGCGAGCAGCACGAAGAAGACGGCCAGCCGCTTTGCTGCCCCTTGAATTAATTCCCTGCATACGTTAATCTTAATGAATTCACAAACGCGCCCCATCGTGTCCGACTCTAGGGGCACATCGGCGAGGGTTCCGCTTACAGGTGCCAGCACGCAAACTCGAGGCCACGAGGCGAGCCATTAAAATACCAGCCTGTATACACGCCGACTCTCCTTCTTTCTGCACGTCGCATTTATGCGACGCCACGCGACGTCGCGTTGCCGAAAATTGCACGACCACCCCCCCTTCCTTCTAACGTTTCGTCACCGGTCGATGGACTAAATATTTATTTATACACTCGTTATAACGAGACCCCTTTCGGACGATAGAAAGAAAGAAAGGAAGAAAGAAGGAAAGAAGGAAAGAAAGATGACTTTAAACAAGATATCGCGATAGTTGTTGCGATTGAAAAGCACTGTGACTTATTAAAATTTATTTTTAACGAAATTACAAAGACGCGAAAGTGCATAGGAAAAGAGAGATCGAGGAGAGACGATGGAGGAGAGATTCGGGGAATTCGTTAATTAAGCAATGCGAAAGGAATAGAAGGTTGGCGTGCTATTTGCGGTTGTAAAAGGGCTGGCCGTGTACATAGGTGCGGCGCACCGCGTGTTTTTATTCTAGATCGACGAGAATTCAGCGTGGATGATTTTGCAGGACGCGAAATATTTAGGTATAGAAAGCAGTAGATGCGGGACCATAGAGTCGCAGGAATACCACAGGAAGATAAGTAGCGACGCGGTGAATAGACTAACGGGGCGCTGCAAAAGCCGAGAACGAAGAAAAGGGAGTGAAAGGGGATAGGCGGTGTCGAGGATTGGTGGTTTTATGCATCATGCATATTTACGCTCACATACTAGCTGTAGAAGATGACGAAGCGGGCCGGCGAGGGTTCGGCAAATTGCGAGCACCGTATTTATGCAAATGCCTGCGCATTCGCGTTGCACCTTGCGCCACCTTCTTTACCGATCTTTCAGCCAGCAAATTGACTTCGTTAGAATTTGCTCCGAATCTTGCTCGAATTCTATACGTTATCGGAGGAAAAAAGGAGCCACAACGGGAGAAGGAAGAGGGAAGGATAAAGTCAACGAATAAGCAGAGAAACCACGAAACTTAGATAGATGGAAATATCGCGTAGAGAAATGAAAAATCGCGTTGCCAGATTTGTTTGGGATTTTCTTTTTTGCGGGCAATGTTGAGTCGCGGCGCGGAAAAGCCAACGCCGGAAAAGGGAAAAGGGAGCGCAGAGAGAAGGCGAGAAAACGCGACCGTTAAGCCGCCTCCGGGGAGAACAATCGCGATATCGCGGCGAGCGACGCGTTCTCTATACCAGGAGAAACGTTTCACATCCAATTTGTTCCTCTCGTTTCGCGGTAATCGCTCGCCAATGACTTTCTGCCCCTCGTTCCCTCCTTTTCGGAGTTCGATGCTCGTCAGGCCGTACGCTTCTCACGAAGCGTGCACCGAGATCCTGCCACCCACGAAGCCCTTCGGTTCTCGTTGCACCTCGTCCGTGTGTTTCGTAAGGGTTGTCGCTGGAGCCAACCCCCTTTGCGCAAGCCGCTTTTCATCGACCAATCGACGTCGAGCAGTCGCGACTTCCACCCTTCGACGTCGAGTTAGCTCGACCAATCGGCTAGTCGCCGCGGATACGGTACGGGGGTGGCGTGGCGCTACCACCTCCAAAATGGCTGCGAAATCGCGCGAGCATTAGACAGTCCGTTCAAAATAAACGGGCGGATTAATTGGAGCGGGGTAGCGCGGGGCTTGTTCGACGCAACCCCAAGCCTAACTCGCGTGGTAACTCTTCCTCCACCCCCACCTTGATATTCAGCAACGTGCGCCTGTCATGGAGTATAACGACGATACCAGGCTCGGACAGGCACATCCGGTCATCCCCCGTGATCCTCGACGACGCAGAACGACGCCGAGCGTCTACACGTTAGCATGAAACTCGACTCGTCCGTAGCTGAGGTGTTCTCGCGCCGACAAACGATTCCGGCTCAGCTGGTTCGCGCGATTCTCTTCCTCTAAGCGGAATCGTTGTTTTCCACGGTCGTTTCGTTCGGTTTTCTCGTCGAGGTGTAACGATGCAGGAGCACAAGTCGTTTCTTATAAGGGATCTTCTGGGGGATGTTCTGTCCGAACGGGTGCACGGTGAGTTTAATCGTACAAATCGCCCCTTCTTCGGTCCATAGTGTCGTTCTTTAAATATCGTCTGTATACGTGGAATCTTTGCGTATAACGTATAAATAATCCCAACGTCTTTTTTCTTGCGCGATTTTTCTTCCAGAAAATCGAGATTTCTCGAAAAAAAAAAAAAAAAAAAAAAAATAAAGTAAGGAAGTTCGCAACGCGCCAACGAATCCCTGACTCGGTTCGAGGCTGAGCAATTAAAAAGTCAAGATTTTTATTGTACGCGATAGCGGTCGCGTGTCCTGTCGCCAGGATTCTCGTTACACGGTATCCCGCAGAGCGACTCTATTAATTTTAGCCAAGCGCCCCGACAGGGTAGCGCCCCATTATCGACGATCCTACAGATGGTCCGAGCTGCGGAAGGATTCGTTAGCTCTCGTTAGTGCGAATTTTCGTCGTTCGTCGTCGACGATTATCGCGTCCTGCTGCGTCTCGTCGCCTTTATTGGCCAATCACGATCGGACACCGACCGTTCTTGTAATTGAGATCGTTTACCGTTAACCAAAAGCAATCGCGATCGTTCGATCAGCCGAGGATTTGCTGCCATTGTTCGGGTAATAGGCTTTGAATCTATTTTTCGGCTAATGGGAACGCAGCGCAACGCAGATCCGACGAGATTGAATTGGATTTCGTGGAATTTAGTTCGTGTAACAACTGGCGCGTACAACTAAAGATACGTTATTTCAGAAGATTCGGAGGACGATTCTGCCGTACACTCGGATTCCGAGGACACGATCGACCCAGGAAGTAGCCCTTGCACTCGACTGGAGAGTCCTCCGCCGGCTCTGTCGCCATCGCCGGCACCAGCGACTTCCGGCAAGTCTTGCGGCACGACGAGCGGTCCTCCAAGCGGCAGAAAACCCAGAAGAAGGCGAACGGCCTTCACCCACGCTCAACTCGCTTATCTGGAACGAAAGTTTCGCTGTCAAAAGTATCTGAGCGTGGCGGATCGCAGCGACGTGGCCGACGCGCTGTCGCTGTCCGAGACGCAAGTGAAAACCTGGTACCAGAACAGAAGGTCGTTTTACTTTTACTTTTACTTTTACGGCTATCTCGTTCGACGATTCGTTAAAACGCAACCTTTTGCCACAGAACGAAATGGAAGCGACAGAACCAACTGCGACTGGAACAACTTCGACATCAAGCTACGGTGGAAAAGGAGCTGCTCGTGCGAGGAGTAGGACTCCATCATAGCAGCATAGACGCTTATTGTCCACCTTACAACGCTCAGACCCAAACGCAGGGTCATCCGCCTCCACCGCCACCGCCGCCAGCACCGTCCACCGCTTCCACGGCTGCGTTTCTCTCCACGGCCGCAGCCCTCTTCCGAAACGTCACTTACGTTCACGGATGTCCCCTTTAACCCGGCCGAACGCCGCGGTTTCAGGATCGTTTCTGCCTTCTGGCCGCCGGCGTCGGCAGCCCTTCCCTCTTCGAAACGTCCGTTTCGGACGATTCCGAACCACCGCTGGAACCACCATCGCCGATGGATCCGATCGGACCTCGATGTGCCCGAACTCCCGATCGTGAATCGCGATGGTTCGCCGCGGTCGCTGTTCTTTTCCGTCGAATTCTTCGGCCTGCGTTTCGCTACGTCGCACGTGCACGCGAAAAGAGTCTCGCGACCGCTAATTCGGTTGTATCTTGGTACAAAACATCGCGCGCTACTACCTCCGATACAGTGAAGTGCGCGTGAACCACGAAACGCGGATGTAACGCGCTTACCACGTTTCAGGAGTTCTTGGCGACTCCTGGGATGGAACTCTTCGAAGATTCCGTGCTCCGCTTTGGAGTTGTTTCTGACAGCTAATTCCTGCATGCGAAACAGTGTACATATGTAATTACGAAGTTGGTCGGTAGTCGTAGTCGCTTTGTTTTCGTTCGCGACGACGAAAGGGGAAGGGATGAACGAAACGATATCGGAAATCGAGGTGTTTCGAGGATCTGTTTCCATCGTTCCAGGAACTTTCGCTTGTTCCAGTTTAAATAAGAACAAACCCGTAATATCCAGGTTCGGAGACATGTTCCTTTTACTCGGAACGAACGAAGAAGAAGTCTAGTTGAGTCGATAGCGAGTCGAATTCCGTAGATGTGTCATAGGATGTTAGGTAACTGTAACCGGGAAACGGGCAAAAACGACGTTTACTACGGTTTGCTCCGCGGTACAACCGTTTTCCCCTGTTTCCCGCAATCACTGGCCAATTTTCACTTAGAGATCTAGTTCGCTAACGTTCACCGCTGATAATCCATCACTTTCTCCAGTTAGTCGACGATTTTTCGTCAACCGATGAATTCTTGTAGATAAATAAATTATTATCGAACAGAAACACCGCCTTGTAATTGTTCCTTTCACGCGCCACGCAGTTACTTTCGTTTTCAACGATATCGAACAAGGTTTTCTCTATTCTCGTCCGTTTCATTTTTCCTTTTCACGCTGTGGTAAACATCGAGTTTAACATGACGAATCGAGAGTAGATCAACGAGGAACGGCAGTTGTTTTTCCTCCGTCACAGACGATATCGCGAAAGAACGTGTGCACACGCGGAGGCGAAAATCGGGCTTTTTTATTTGGACAAACGGCAACAGTAACGAGCCCCGTATCGGGAAGACCAATTCGCGCGTGACAATGGGCACGTGGCCAGAAACAGCGATTCGCAATCCCCGGCAGAAAGTAATTGGCTGAAACCGATACAAGTCGAGTGGTACTGGCACTCGTGGCTGGAATTGGCTGGCAGATTTAATTGAACGGAATCGACGAGAAAGAGCGAGAACGAGTATATACCTGTGCGTGAACGCGTGCAAAAGAAGGAGAAGGACGAAGGAAAAGAGAAAGATCGCTGAGAGAACGATCGCGATCGTCAGGATGATTTTTTCGCCAGCCGATCGCGGACTCTATCGTTAATTGGAGAAAAAGCGAGAAGAACGAGAGAGGGAGGAATGGAGAAGAGGAGAACGAAAAGTGCACGATCTCTTTACACGGATGATTAGACTGCATTAAGCGAATTTCGAACGATCTCGCCTAACGACGTCGTTAATCACTCTCCTTTGGTAGCGTTGGCGAACGTTATCGAAAGACTCTCCACGGGAGATCGAATTTCTCTGAAACGATTCTCTTTGATTTTCTTCGAAATCGAACGGCGATTCTAAGAAGTCGCGGTGTATCGCAACGAGATGAATGGAAGCATAATTGGGGGAAAAGGCGCGTGGAAAGTTCAAAGGACTCGTGAAGCGCGCAAGGACGTTTCGTTTGATAAGAAGAAATTGTTGCGCGACGACGACGAGTCGCGCAACCACGAATCGTCAACTTTCTCTCGTCGAGTTACACCGCGAAAACGACGAAGAAAGAGGGTAGCCGGAATGGGAGACACGCTTCTTTCGGGTTCATTCAGAACGAAATAAACCGGCAGACCTTCCGCGTCTGGACGTCGAATAATAAAAAAGAAAAAAACAGAGACACATCTAGCCGAGCGTGAAATCACGCGAGTGAAGGAAGAATTCTTGCCACGCTCGTCCCCCTTTTTACCTCTTTCTGCTTCTCTCCGTTCGCCGCGAGCTTGCCGTGCCGTGGATGAAGCCGGGAATCTCTCACGCGTAATTACTTCGCTATAATGAATCGGATATTATTCGTAATAATTTTCTGCCACGCGTATTGTCCCCGACGACGTCCCACGAACGCTTCTAATTTCGTCTCTTAACGCGTTCTTAAGTGGACCCGCGTGTCGCCATCGCCGCGATACATCTCTTTCAAGAGAAATACCTACCTTCTTCGAAAGCTCTTTCGCCTACGAACAAATTTCTGAAACCAGTCTAATGAGATTTCTCAGATAATTGGACGATCGGAAAAATTATAAAATAATTGGTTCGACAAACGAACATAGAATTATCGCATTATATACACGTATAGACGAAGATTCGAGTACGTTCGAGTGCGTTTGAATCGTGTAAACGGCCGTAATTTACTCGTGGATCACTGACTCGATTCGAGAATCGTCTATTCTCTATTGAAACGGCCGCGATAAAGGATCCTCGGTGAATCCCGTGCAAAGGAGTCGCGTACGCAGGGACTCGAACGAGATATCCTGGGATAAGAGAGAAGTGGCGTCGCGTGCACTCGGCCACGTGCGTATTGTCGTTGAGCGAATCGTGGACGCGCGTGCATACGTGCGTAAGTCGTGTTGGCACTTGGACACGCGCTTCTTATCCCTCTTCGGTTTACGATGCGCGTCTCCCTCCTGCCCGACCGAGAACGGCGTCGTTAAATACTTCAACGGGGGGCCTCCCTGCGTGTCTTCGAAATCGTTCCTGCTCTTACATACACCTTTGAAACCCGCATCCTCTCGCGTATAATCACGTGCCTTTTAACGCGATTCTCCCGATCGGTGATCAACGGTATCCCCGATATCGTTCTACCGACGACGAGAAGAGAAAAGACGTTCCTTTCTTAGAAGAAAAGGCCGAATCGCTCCTAGGATACGCTGTTATTTCCAAGACTGTGAAAATCGCCGAGATAGGAGAAGACGTAGTCGAGAAAGCAGAAGCTCGTTTAGAATGGAAGCAAAGGGTAGGCGCGGATGCCGATAATAAACAAGGACGAGTAAAGGGGCGAGGCGAACGCCGAAAGGAGGAGCGAAATTCTTTAGAGGGAAAAAAAAAACGGCGGAGTAATTGCTGGAGAAACCGAGGAAGAGAGGGAAATGGAGGAGAGTAGCGAAAAGGGATCGTGGCTCCGTTGGTGGAAGGCAAAAAGCAGAAGTAAAAGGAGTCGACTGTGACGAGGCTAGCGGAGGAGAATGGGGGGGAAAGATGGAATCGCAAGAAGCAAGGATGAGCGGAAAAAGAGAGGAGGACGGAAAACGGGAAAGAGAAAGGCGAGAGCGATGGAGGGTGCAAGGTGCAGGGTGCAGAGTGTACGCGGGCAGGGCCGAGTGTAACGAAGCTCCGACTTTTTAATTGGAATATATTCAGAAAGCGGAACGCCTTTTCATCGCGGGACTCGATGCACTGAATACGGCCTGAATCAACGCGGAATCAACCGCGCTTGCAACGAGCCTGCTGTGCACCTGCAAATCGGGCCGCGTCTCTGCATTTATACGTAACGGATGCATAGCAGCCGTATAAAATAACCCGCGAAAATGCGGATCCGGCTCTCTTCTCCCGACCAACCATCTCCGCCTCTTCTCCTGTTTTTTTACCACGGCTCGCCGATATCCGCCAACGTATAATCACCCTGAAAATACGATAAGCGCGACACGATCGCATCCTGGTCTACTCGTTCTATCCGAATTGCTATTCATTCCCGAATGTCAAAAATTGCTTCTTTTTCCAATATCGTTTCTCGAGAAACTTCTAGGCTCGAAGATTTTGCAAACTGAGAGCTAGACGTTTCTTAAGGAGAGGCTATCGATGTAACTTTTCTAGATTCAAGTAGATATTCGAAGCAGCATGCTATCGTCGTTTAATACGCCGATATTCGTTCGCGTTCCATGGCAGGAACAAGCTAGTCGAACAGCGATGCAACCGTGCGTCGCTTTCGGTGGATTTATTCCTGCGGAGGGGTCGCAACACCTATTCACCGTGTAAAGATAGAGGCTATGGCAGCTTCAATTTAATGGGCTGTTTGCTTGCAAATTGTGGTATTGCTAAAGGGCAACAAACAATTCACAACTCGTTTTAACTACCGCATTTCAATTCCAAGAAGCCTCAAGTCCCTCTGGCAAGTGTTACATTTACATAATTGTCTCTTGCTCCGTTTCCCGTTCGTAAAACCGCGCGTCTTTACCCTCCACGACGCTTATTTCTCTCATCAAATCCTTATACATGTTTGCTATACACCTTTTTAACAATTTAGTACCTGTAAGAATGTGTCACTCTCTTAATATTTCTAGCAACTCTTTCCGTCGATCTAAGAACAACGAAAATTCTAGTTTTTATTATTTGAAAATAATATATTTTTATTCGTTGTTAATTTCGATTATATCGATATATAAAATTAGCATTATTAGCATTTATGTTTCTTTTATATTAAAAAAAAAAAAAAAAAAAAATGCCCCGGGTGAGGATCGAACTCACGACCTTAAGATTATGAGACTTACGCGCTGCCTACTGCGCTACCGAGGCTTCGAAAGGCTGGTTTTATTTACTATTTCTTTAGGGCATCTTTTTAATCGCATTAAAATTATGTTAAATACACTATTATTATAAATTTATATTCTTAACGTTGTGTACTCATCGGTATTATGTAAAAGGAATGTAAAATTATACATATAAATGTCCAATATATGCGACATGTACGTATTTCAAATATCAAAATACGATTCATGACGATTTGATCAAGATGTCGCCACATAATGGATATTAGGATTTAGGGTCTTTAAACTAGAGCTTTTTAACGTTGGTAGTGATACAATCGTTAAATTCTAGAGCACGGAAGGATTCTGAATGTAAACTGTCAAAACAGTTTTTGTGAGATCTCTTTTTCAAGAACTTCTAATCAACGCAGGGGTAAGACAATATAGGGTAATATGACAGATACTGAAAGTTTACGAGAAGCAATTGCACAATACGAACAACAGGTATGAATTACTATTTCATCGACGTTGTACAAGGAAACCGTATAACCTTTCGATTAACTCGTATACTTTTTAATTAATGGAGTACGCTTAATTTTTCTGTTCTAAATATCATTTTGCCATACCAGCTAGCTCAAGTTCAAGCGACTTTGTCCGTGACTACCCAAGAAGCGGATAGGGAGAATTTATTAAGTTTACAATCGGACATACAAGAGCTTATTGCTTTAACAAAAAAAAGTCTACAAGGTGTTGAAACTTCTAGCGAAGATTTGGACGACGACGACGATGACGACGATATTGACGATATTGACGATATGGATGATCCATTGGAAAAAGAATATGCCTTATTCAAGGTGATTTTTCTTTCAACGAGCAAATTATTAAAGAAAAGAAAAAATAATCCAGCGACGTAATATTTCGTTCCATATAAATTCATTAGGCAGAACTGGAGAAAACTTCCAATGAATCTCGGAGTAAAGAGCCGGATAAACAAGATGACGGAGCTTCAAATAACATAGAAGTCAGTACGCAAGTATTTTGTATGGCATAGAAATGACACAATTATACGGTGGAAGTTCATCTTGTAGGCTGAGTTGAGGCAGCTTGAAGGCATGAAATGTCGAGCTCCCCATGGTAGCAGTTGGGGTGGCATTGGTTATCATAATGCTATGATATGTTCTGTTTATCAGAATGACAGCACAGAAATAAAAAATATGCAAGATATAAAGGTAAGAATAGAGTTAGATCGAAAATTACAATTACATCTAAGTTTATTGCTAATTCCAATGTATCCTTCT
This sequence comes from Bombus pascuorum, assembly GCF_905332965.1. NCBI lineage: Eukaryota > Metazoa > Arthropoda > Insecta > Hymenoptera > Apidae > Bombus > Bombus pascuorum. The sequence goes on along the minus strand of NC_083490.1, from coordinate 850,170 downwards.
AACAAAGTCAGCAGGGAACAGATAACTTCCTTTATTATCCACATCCATATTATGTAATTGTAAGGATTTATGTATATGCTATTATCTAGGTCAGGGTATTTTTTCTAAATCCAACACATAGAGAAATGCTTCCGTGTCCTTATTATTTGGATGGGAAATGTAAATTTTCTGACGAAGATTGTAGATTTTCGCATGGAGAATTGGTGCCATTATCTAGTATACAAGAATATAGGTAAATGAATCTGTTGATATTCGATAGCAACGTACAAAAATCAAAAGCATGATATTTATTTGCAGAGAACCAGATTTTCAAAGTATAAAGATGGGTAGTAGGGTATTAGCAAAGCAAAAGAATCAATTATGGCACAGGTGTGTCGTATTAAAAATGCCAGAAAAAGAAGGAGATGTTTTCAGAATTAAATTTGAAGCAAACGGTAATATCGTAGAAGTTTTCTTACAAGATCTTTTACCGCTTGGTACGTATCTTGCAAAGTAATTGTATGTTTGAGTTTTATTCTTTCACATTTATTTCACTTTATTGTTACAGGCGATGCTGATTTGGAACTGTCAGATACGTCTGAAGACAGCGACGGTGAAAGTGACTCGACGGAGTATCCTAAAGAAGAAACAGTTCATAAATCTCTTCTCACGGTAGAAAGTAACACGCCGTTAGGAAATTGGGAAAAACATACGCGCGGGATAGGTAGCAAATTAATGGCTCAAATGGGATATGTAGTGGGCACTGGTCTTGGAAAGTATTCGGATGGCAGAATAGAACCAGTTGAAGCAACGGTACTGCCAGCTGGTAAATCTTTAGGTATGTATATTCTGTATCATTGTTTCCATATATACGAATGCTTTGTATATAAAAAATGTGGTTTTAGATCATTGTATGGAATTGCGAGAAAATGCCGGAGGGGATGAAAATTTATTTTCCGTAGAACGTAGAATGCGAAAGCAACAACAGAAGTTGGAACAGCAAAGACAAAAACAGTATCAGAGGGAAAAAGAACGAGAAGAAAACAATGTGTTTAATTTTATAAATGCAACCTTGGGTGATAAACGTACGTCTAAGAAAATTTTATTATCACCAGATATTATCTCTACCATTTTTTTATTTATTATTTAGTATATATTATCTCTAAATAATTTTTTGCAGCTAAATCGGACGCAAGAAATATTCCAAAAGGTAAAAGTAGCCTTAAAACAGAATCAAATCGACAACTAAACGTAGCAAGTTTCCAAATTGGAGAAAATATTTTAAGACTGGAAAGAGAATCGGCAAAATTGAAAGAATCATTGTCAAGGCATACAAAAGGAAGTGTTCATTATAATAATATTGTAATGAAGTATAATGAGAAACAAAAAGAACTTGTTGGTCTAAGAGCATCCGAAAAAAGTATTGCTGCTGAACAAGATCAACGAAAGAACAGAGCTAAATTATCAATATTTTGATGTACATACGTTTACAATTTTAACTTTCTACAAGAAATTAGCTTATGTATTGTATGTATTAATTATTATGTGTAAAAAAAAATATAAATAAATAAACCTTATAATATAACATTAATTAATGATTTTTACGTATCGTATACGATTAATTTTATGTCCCTGTAGTAATAGCTATATGATTCACTCAGTACACCGGTTTATACTTTACTTCGCTTGTCCGCCAATAGATTGCTTAGTCTATTGACGCGAGTACTTCAATATGGCCACATTCAGTGAGAAGTACGGCATTTTTTAGTTATTGAGATAGTTACCGTGTTCTAATGATACTCATGTTAATTAAAAATTTTCAATTTTTATAAATATAAACTAAAATTGATATTATTCACAGGATCGAAAATTGTGAGGTGTGTGGTGGAAATAAAGCAAAATACACGTGTCCAAAATGTGAGGTTAGAACTTGTTGTCTTCAGTGTGTAAACATTCATAAAAAAGAATTGGAATGTGACGGTATTCGAGACAAAACAAAATTTATACCGTTAAAATCATTCACAGATTTGGATGTTTTAAGTGGTAAGCTGTGTGAATCGCATAAATATATATCGTAGTTCTTTAAAAATAATTATTTTACAGATTATAGGCTTCTTGAAGAAGTTGGTAGAACGGTTGAACTACTGAAAAGAGATCCATTAAAAAAATGTACACGTCAACTTAATCTACCAATGGTTTGTTAAATTATTTATCTTATTTCTTCCACTACATGACATGCGATGCTTATATTATAACTATTATCTTTATAGCATCTGAATAAACTAAAAACAGCTACATTTAAGAGGAATGTTAATTTGCAATTCATGCCACAACATTTTAGTAGACACAAAAATAATACAACATATTTAAATTGGAAAACTAGTGAATTATATTGGAGAATAGAATGGATTTTTCCTCAAGCAGACTGCACAAAATGGGTCACAGAAAGGTAGAATTCTTCTTTCTACATTGATACAATATGTATATTATAGTTAATTTCACTGATAATAATAGTATTGTAATATTTATAGGGCTCTAGAATCCACAAGATTATCACTGCTTATAGAAGAGATCTTAGATCCCACTAAATCTGTAGGAAATAAAAGTGATATAGAGGAATTAAATTTAAGAATACGTTTAAATGAGAGACTACAATTTTATCAGGCTGCAGGTTTATCTGGTATAAAAGTTCTTTTAAAGGCAGAGAAAGTTGTAAAATCAGACTTAAGGTAAGTACACTTAATTCTGTATTCTGAAATTCAAGTAAATTGTAACCAAATTATGTCTTATTACTACAAAATATCTAGGTTTTATGAATTGGATATTAGGCTTTCTTTAAAGGAAAATTTAGAAAATAAAACCATAATTGAATTTCCAACAATATATATAATTCTAAAGGATCATTCATATATGTATGAAATTATAGATACTGGTATGTATTTTATGCATAATTCTTATTGTTTTTAAGCTTACAATCAATTTCAGGATATATTAAATAATATTTCAGATGACGAAGATACAAATGCTTCAAAATATAAAGCTAATAATCACAATGCATCAAGGAGGAGGAAAAGAACATACAATCAGGCAAATATGAAGGGAAAAACAAATTCGACTGTAAATTATTTTTTTAATTCTGAATTCTCAGAATCCGACGAGGAAAAATCAAATGATGATCGAGAAAACAAGTGTTTATCAAATTTCAATATACCCGATTATGATGAATTAGTTAGAATGTAACAATAATACAACACTAGGTATTTTGTACATATAAAAATTTTTTTAAGTAAGTTACGGTGATTTTCCTCGCGTAAATTTAGATGGATATACAAATTCAATTCTTTTTATTGTAAGTACGATATTTCAATAGACTGATTCAACTGAATCACGTATACATAGAATAATATTAATGAAAGTTAAATTCTATTGTTACATCTTCATTGATTCCCCATCCAGAGAAGTAAATACGTAAACGTTTATGTTTCAAAGAATAATATAGTCACAAGAATAAATAAAACGAATTTGTTTTCACTGTAAATTATGTAAAATAATATGTCTAAATGATAAAATACAGCTTTAAATATGAATATAATAATATTAATAGTAATATTAATTTCCTTGCCTCATAAATAAAGTAATAAGAATAAAATAATTTTTAATATAACAATAACCATGACTATACATATTGTCTTACTTGTTAAAGGATATTTTTTACTAAGCCAAAGTAAAGATGATCATACATTGTCTTAATTATGTAGAAAATCATTATATTTACTGTATGACAATATATGGAACAATGTCTTGAATGGTATGGATATCATTATATACCATGCGACTAGCTTTTGCCCGAATACAACATATGTACATTGTTTCCAATTTCAGGAGAACTTAGAATTTAGATACATTATGTGGATAAGTAAATTCACAAGAAAAAAAGTATTCGCTAATTTTGGAAAAACAATATGATGAAAAACATTAATTATCTTTACATAATCGTAACCAATTTTTCAAATAGATTCAAAAACTAAAGAATAAAAAAGTATAACAGGAAGACCAAAAACGCAACAAGTCCAGCCACAGCTTTTACATACATGGACTTGCTATTTAAATGAGTTGCATCCTTTTTATATTTTTGTGACAACATAGTCAAATTTTGTGTTTTAGTGTCTAACTCTGCAAGATAAATGATAATTGAGTAAAAAGTGTTCAAATAAGAAATTTTGTTTAAATATTTATTATTATACTATTACCTGAAAGAACTGTACCCCTTTGCAAGACATCATCTATATTTTGAACCATGATTCTTTGCACATCCTGTAGTTGGCTATTGAGTGCATTCATATTTCTTCTTGATCTACCATCCAGAAAAACTTTCTTTGCTTTTTGGATGTATGTATCTAAGAAAATAAACATTGTATTGAAAAAAAGCATTGTATGAAAGTACTACACAAATTAGATTACGTAAAATAAAAGGAAAAATACATACTGAATTCAATAAAACTGTAGGGCCTAGTAACTGTATTGACATGTTTACCATATGATGAATGAAATTCTTGCGCTATATCTTCAAGATAATTATATACGGCCCGTTTACTATAGTTTTTTTCACACAATACCAAATAACATACTTCATTTTCAATTAAGTAACTGCAAATGGAAATAACTGATAATTTATCATTACATAATTCATCAATTACAATATGAAAAAACTTACTGGAATAAATATGGACCTGTTTCTATGGTACATCTAGCTGGAGACTGTGGTTCTAATCTTCTAAATAACATTTTTGCCTGATTCTGATATTCTAAAATTTTTCTTTCGCTCTACAAACAATTAATTAATTATTAATTATTTGTAACTAATCTATAATCAAAAATCTTACATTTTAATAAGTTAAATTAATATATTTTTACATATTATTGTAAATAATTATGTATGAATTAATTAAAAGTCATATAATTATATGGGAAAAAGTTATGTAAAAAGATAGAACTCATATAACAATAATTTTCAAATTCAATCATAAATTGACGTTTCATCGTAACAGATTTCTAACCTGTTCATCTTCCTGCATCGTGGCTGCCAGTGGCAAACCATCTGCTATCCTCGCAATCATTGTTAATAACACCATTTTGATAAAAATCAATCACTCTTGTCACCGAAAATATAGAAAAAAATAATGAAATCTTTGCAAAATAATCGTCTCTTCACCACCTGAGATCCATTTACGCAAAACTGGCCACGGTGTGACCGATTCATTAAATGTCCACTCCTGACATACCACGTCACGTCGGCAGTCACTGTGGAACACTCCGACGCTTCCATTGAACACATTGCAACTGTGGTTTCCCTCTTTATTAATCGCTTTCACATTCTACGACTAATATAATTACCAAACTTGAAATGCTAGAATATATCTAATTTTATATATTAAAAATAAAAAGTTATAATACAGTAAATAAAATAGATAGAAATAGATATATCTACTTGTGAAGTATCTAGTTTAGATTTAGATGAGAATATCTCATCGCGCACTCATATTTTGAAACTTTGTTATAAATCTATAAGAGTTATTATTTTGAGGGTTTTATTGTCAAATTATTATGTAGAAATCTGTCCAGTTTCAGTATTTTCCTGTTTTTGAAAAAATTTTAAATTACATTACAATGCCATCTAACGAGATTTCATTGGAGATCTTTTTGACGTTTGAGACCAACGCGTCCGCGCTGTGCGCGTCTATGGTTCTGCTCGCGTGGAAAGACAACGAGAAAAATTCGTGACGTGCTTAACCCACATCTTCCTCATAATATTCGTAAAATGTCCACCTTTTTGTGACTTTTTCTTCTGATTTGGTAAAAATTTCATTTGCCTCGATAAACGATCGAATTTGCTAAACGTAACGATTCGAATGTTTTGTGGGAGAAAATAATGCTTATACTCGCGTATGGACACCAGTGGCAGACACGATAGCTAGGTGAGTGAACGTACGAGAGGTCCCTGAACGCTAACGTTGGATATCACAGCTGGTATCTCAACTTTCGGCACGACGTTCTCAATTCCTCGCCTTTTAACTTTCTCCTATCTGCCAATCGTGTTATTTACGCACAAAAACTGCTCTCTCATGATTTTTGTTACATAATTACAGTAATTTTGAGTTTTGTGGTGGGAAAATTTCAAGAAATTTTCTAGCTAGGATAGCCTATCGTCAGAAAGAGTATTAACGGATTTTCTATCCCAGTGAAATTTTGAACTCAATTTATTTTTATTTTACGAAATATTACTTTATAAGCAGAAAGAATCATTAGAGATTTGAAAAATAGATTTCTAATGACCTATATATGTTTTTTATGGTATGTGAAAGTGTATTCTGTTGGTGTATTAATAATTTTTAAAGTTATATTTTAAATGTTTGTTAAAAAATGTCAGGTATTCCTAAATGTTTATATAAGATACGTAATTTTGTAGGATAACAATAAAATTCTTGTTCATAATGCAATATGTAAATTATTTTTTGTCTTGTAGGTTTTATATAAATAAGAAACAAGTGTTACTGTCTTGGAGGCAGTATGAGTGTGAGTAGCATGTTTAGAAATATTGTACGAAATGTAAAAAAATTTCACTTGTATATTAATATGTAAAACATATTTGTAGAATCCTTATAGAGCCAGACCAACTAGGTCTAGAATAGATCACAGCTTAGGCTATGGAACTCATAATCAAAATATATGGAATCCAATGTCTAGAGTACCACCTGAAGTATCGTCAAATGATCCTGTTCAACATCAACCACCACTCATGAATCAGCCAAAACAGTCAAATGATCCTTGGAATAATTCATGGAATTGGGATTTTGACAAACAGGCAGATAATCAGCAACAGCAACCGCTACAGTCAGAAAGACAGCAACAGCATTACCTACCTTCTTATGCCAATCAAGGACAGTTGATACCTAATTCTATTCAAGATCATTATTATCAAAGTGTTAACGGTAATAAGAATGATCTACTCAATCAGAATTCGACATCAAACAGAAATATACCAGGGACAGTTGCTAATAGGCCACCAATTCCTAATCATACAGAATCTTTTACATCTTATTCAAATTATAATCAATATCAGCAATATCCACCACCACCACCTCGAACAAATTCTATTAAATCTGGATCTACGAATTTCGATCAACCACAATGGGCAGGTGATCAACAATCTCAAAATGTTTCATATTTACAAAAGTCAGGTATACAAAATCAAAAAGAGCAAGCGTCACGTCCTACTTTAGTTGGTAGCAATTATAATTGGATGAAGTCTAATCAAACAAATGCAATGACTCCACAAAATTGGCAAAAACCAGCTGCTGTAGCAGGACATTGGCAAGATCCAAAAATGGACAAGGAGACACAAAATTTTGATGATATAGGTAATCAATATACACCACCAGCACAACAAACTAGACCGAGCCAGCACCTTTTACCTTCTACTGAAAATAAAGAATATTCTATAAATAATACGAATGATGCAAATAATTGGTCTAATCAAGTTAACATGTCTTCTCAATGGAATGCTCAGAACTGCGAATCTGCAATACCTAATCAAAGTCAGCAAATAACGCAAGCTTATAACGCTAATGATGAATTTAATTCTTGGCCTCAAACAAATACTGAAGTCTCACAATCTCGGAAAAACATCAACGACAATAATGCAACTCAATGGTTACATGAACAGCAGGAAAATAATAATTTAATAGAAGAAAGTGTTAAACAAGAAGTCACTGGTGCAATTGGTACAAATGACTGGCAACAAAATCGTACAATAACATCTCATCATATTCAATCTAATATTATTCCAGCAGCAGAACCAAATATAGAACATGAAGAAAGAAAACGTTCTGCTCCTTCATTAATTTCAAATTCTGTCAGCTCTAAAGATTCTAATACACAGATAAAAACAAATATTGCTAAATCATATCCATCTGACTCCCGGCTTAATATGTCCGTTACTCCTGAAACTATATCAACTGTTGCAAGTTCTGAAAATATTTCTGTACAAGGGAACAATGATTTTAATTTAGCAAATGATGCAACAGAATGGGGTAAAAGTAATTCAACTGAGGAGTTGCCTATAAAATTAGAACAGTTAAGTCTTGGTACTAAAGTAAATAAAAATGTTGAAAGTCAGAATGAGTTGAAAGAAGCACAATCTGTTAATCCTGAAGATGGGTGGAATCAAAATGCGATTTCCAATAATAATATTACACCTGATAATATATCTGGATTGCCTTTAGAATGTGCTGTACTCGGTACAGAAAATGCTCATTCCAATGATAATCAAAATCTTATTAGTCAAGATCATACGGCGCTTAATCCATATCAAATGACAAACATTAAGTCTTCAGACAATATAGCACAAAGTGGATATGATCAATGGTACAGCCAGGATACATTGCCACTTTCCTCAGAAAATACATTGTATTCGAAAGATAATGTTCGTCCACCAAAAGAATGGAGTATAGAACAAAATGTAGAGAACTATGAAAATATCCAACAGCCTTCGGAATTTGTAAATTTAGAAGTAGTCACGCCATCCTTACAAGAACGAGATATATACGGCTCAAGAGATTCTATAAATAAGGAAACTTTAGATAATGATCCTAAACCAGTTCCAAATTCTGCCAAGGAGGTAGCCAGTACACGTGATTTTAGACAGGAAATAAGTAATATCGAAGTACCCTCTGTGCAGCAGTCCACACGATCTCATTCCCTTCTTCAGGCAGAACAGGTAAAAGATATGAGTCAACATTTTTTGTGCAGTTAAAGTAAGTAAAATTATTTTACAGGTGCCAGATAATTACGAGTTCGCATCAAACGATAGAAATACTTTTCTGGAAACCGGAGAATTAACCGATTCTCATCAAGAACACGAACCGAGTCCGCCAAGTCAAGATGATGAAAATGACGAAGTGCCTAATGACATTCCCTTCCTACGCGAAGTACCGGGACAATCAAGTTCCATAGATCCACGTAGAAATGATCCAACCGGGCAAGAACAATATGTTCAGACTGGCCAAAGATTGTCTGATCCAAGAAGAAACGATCCATCTGGTCAAGAGCAAGGTCTTCAGTTAAGAAGTATGTCTGAAAGATCAGAACGGCGCGATGTTCCACCTGGACAAGAAAGAAATGTTCCTTTACTCTCACGATCAGATTCGGACACGATGGAACGCCGAAACGACCCATCTGGCAGAGAACGTTCTCTGCCTCCGCAACAATCACGAAATGATCCATCTGGAGAAGAAAGATATCAGTCACAATCTCAAATTATGCTAGAACCAAGTGAGACACGGGAAATACCTGGAAGAGGTAATGAATCTGAAGATCCTGTTCAGCAGACTGAAGAAAACCTTAGACAAATACCGGGCGGTGCATCTTCCAATGAAGTTACTCAGTCACCGGATGACAGATCTAATGGAAGAGTAGTTACAGGCTCTCAAGAAGTTCCTTCTATAGGCTGTGAGAGAAATCTTTATATCTATGTAAATTCAATATTCTTGTATGTACTTATTATTAAATTTTTGTATCTCATTTCAGCTGCAATACAGGATCAGACCAGTGACTCAAGAAACAAACGCGAGGAAGCTGTTGGCGCATCAATACGCGAGAGTCAAGGAATTCCTAGTGCATCGAATCGTAGAGATTCGTATGAAGATGAGGATGACGAAGGAGGGTCCGGAAATAGTAGAGATGATAGCAGAGAAAGACGACGTGACAGTAGCTCGGAACGCCGAAGATACGAATACGAACGAAAAAGCGCGTAGTTAGTAGATATATAATATCTAAACTTTGGAAAAATTCATAAGTTATTTAAAGATTAAGATTTTACCTTAACTTGCAGTTACGATCGTGAACGGGAATATGATGATGATTATTATTACGATCGCCGTCGTGGAGGAGAAAACGATCGAACATATAATACTCGCGATGAATTCGATCGTCGAGAAATTCCTTATCGAGAAGATGACCGCAAGCATCATAGTCGAGACGATCTAGATAGGCATTCAAGAGAAGAGGTCGATAGAAGAGGCAGAACTAAAGAAGATCTAGATGATAGAGACATTAGAAGAAGACCTGACGATCGCAGAAAAGACAGGGTTGATGATGGAATACGACGCAGGGAAAGAGATATTAGAGACTACGATTTACGATATTCTAGAGATCGCGATTATCTTGACCGTGACAGAAGAAGAGACGATAGACGACCAAGACGATACGATGATTACGATATAAGAGATCCATACAGGAGAGAATATTACGACGATCCTTATAGTAGAGGGTATATATCTTTTTAGCACGCAATTGATATTTTAACATGATATTTTGTACATATATAATATCATTTCTTTCGGATTTCAGTTCTAGACCATCCAGTAGATCCTCTTATAACGACAGAGATCGAGAGTACTACATGCGATCGAGAGATCCGTATTATCCTTATAATGGTATATATATATATATATATCCCTTGTGCAGTTAAATTCTTGTTTCAAAAAATAAAACAGATCATTTTGTGTTGAAGGATATCCTGGGTACGATTACGGTGCTCATTATGCCAGTAACTATTATGCATACATTGAAAATTTGCGACGTACAAATCCTGCTGCTTATTCGGAATGGTATCATAAATATTATGCTAATCAACATCAACAGCAACATATTTCTCGTGGTGTTGTTAATTATCCTGAAGACAGAGCAAGTGTCCATTCCGGGCGTAGTTCTTGCGACGAAAGGTAAGTGTTAGAGGAGTTAAAGCAAGTATTGGATAAATATTCTGGTTCTATTTTCCTATAGACTTTATAATATTCATTATGTGTTAGATTTTTTACAAATTCAAGTGCATGCTTCTACTCGCCAAACAAAGCATTATATGTTCCGTATTTCGGGTATCCCGGATGGACTAGGAGTCCACAACGAAGACAGAATTCAAGTTATCAAAATTTAAATAGGTGAGACCGGGAGAATTCTCTCGGTTCAAGATTTGCTCGAAATATTGAAAATATCAAATTTTCTGTCATTGAGAGTAATTTAGTTAAAATATTTTCCTGCCATTTAAAATATCTTTCTTTAAGTAGATAATTAGAATTCCTCACTAGAGCTAGTATTTGTTAAAAGTTAAGATATATTAAAATATTTATATATACTTGTAGGTCTTATTAGAAACAATCTGTCTTCCTCTCTTGTAGTTGTCCTGCTCGACGATCCATTATATTATTGCTGGTTTCAATTCAAGTGCGACAATAAAAATTGTATTTTTCAGAACAACTGGTGATAAACGAACATTAGCTGATATATCTATGCTTGAAGATTCGACAACTACCTCTGCACGTATGACACCAACTAAGTTCTCTATTTCACATGCGTATGGTATGATTTCAAGAGTCATCGTTTATTTACCAAAATTCATTGTAAGAAGATTTATATAAATATTTTACTTTCAGGATGTTTCTCTATTGGATCATTGATACATGTGCATCCAGCTTATCCATCCGATGGTGAAAGAGCCAAAGTAGACATTTTTAGATTGGACAATCTACTTTCGCATGATCCAGTAGCACGCGATTTACGTGCCTATCCTGGTCCCCTAATTAAGCAAGTGTAATCAGTATATCTATAATCTAAGCATGCGTATTCTCATTTAAGTGCGTGGAACATTTCAATTTATTTTTACAAAAAATAAAATTTCATGCTGTATTGTTTTCGGTAATGTATGTATTACATATGCATGCTTGGACATTAATTATTATTTTATTTAATTTTACATTTGTAACATTTTGTAAATAATTTCCCGCCTATTTATATTATTTGTAATACCGTATCTCGCTTTTTTATATAGGGGTGTGACTCATAAAAAGACCATTATCGAATATTGTGAGAATAAAATTAAAAGGGCAGCGTCAAACGAAGAGATGGTTGATCGTGCTTCATACATACTTTTATACGAACTAATGATTATGTTGATTCAACAAAACGGGGTAAGATATATTCTTTGTACATACATACAATTTACTTTTTTTATCTGATCGTACGCGTGTTTTTCAGAATGTTGTCGGCGTTGATATAGCAGCATTGTTACTCAGAAATAAAGATGCATATCCTTACGATGTAAATAAGCAAAAGTCGCAGGATTCAGGAAGAAGGGAATCGATAATATCTCAAAGATCGGGAGCCTCGGTTGGAGATAGTGTTCCAGGCAGTCAAGATGGTGCAACGACATCCGAAAAAGTCGAAAGTAAGCCACGGAAAAGCACTGAACAAATAACAGACGAATTTAGAAATACGTTACTTTATGGATTAGTCCAAGAAGCATTAGGTAAATATATATTTATATCCTTTATGAGATTAAACACGTACATGATGTTTATTTGTTTTAAATTTTATTGTTTTTAATATACAGAATATGCAATGAACGAAGGTCTTTGGGGCCATGCACTCTTCTTAGCTAGCAAATTGGATAAACGTACGCATGCGTCTGTAATGACACGTTTTGCTAATAGTTTACCGTATCACGATCCATTGCAAACTTTATATCAACTTCATTCTGGCCGTGTGCCAGCTGTTGTTACTGGTATATCGGATCCTCGATGGGATGACTGGAGACCTCACTTAGCAATGATTATATCCAACACATCTGCTAATCCAGAAATTAATCGTCGCTCAATTACAACTCTCGGTGATACACTTTCTGCACGAGGAGATATTTATGCAGCGCATTTCTGTTACGTACTTGCACAAGTTGATTTTGGTACCTATGGAGCAAGTAATGTAAAACTTGTACTGATCGGTGCAAACCATCAGAAAGCATACAATGTATTTTTCTCAACGGAAGCCATTATGCTCACGGAAATATACGAATATGCCAGAAATCTTAGTGAACCAGGTTTTACATTAGTAGATCTACAAACCTTTAAGTTCGACTTGGTAATAAAGATGGTAGATCATGGATTAATAGAGAAAGCTTTACTATATATAGAACAAATTGCAGTAAACATTTTTAACGAACCATCAAAGTACAAAAAGTCGTTTATTAATGCAGTGTATAATTTAGGAGACAGGATTAGGTATCACGATCCTGTCTATAAAGATTCTATCGATGAAGCTACAACTTTAACTTGGTTCAATAATCTAGCTGAAATTGTTGGTAAATGCCATGTAAGTTTGAATAGAAGATAAACGTTAAAAATATTATTTTATTTGAACCGTATAAGAAACGAGGATGTTACTTTATTACAGGAGGGAGAAATTACCGAAAATGAAGTTTACGTTCCTCAAGCAAAACAAGAATCGTATAACAGTATGCAAAATCAAGAAGTGCATGATATGCAACAACAACAGCAGTGGAACACGACTCAAGCCGAATACAGAGAAGGTTCAACGTCGATGATGGAAGTAGCCACGACTGATACACAGTCAGAATGGCAGCCGTTATCCTTACCACCAAATATACCAGATACATATGATCAAAGTATGCAGTATACGAGAAATAACAAAGAATCTTGTCAATATCAACAACCTCAACAGCAAGATTATTGGACTCAAGACTCTTATTATCAAAGCAATTATGGAAGAAATGATAGTACCATCACGAATTGGCAACAACAATCGACATATTCTGCAGAACAAAGTGATATCGACAACTCTCAACAGCAAGAAAAATGGAACTATAAGGTAAATTAATTGTTCCAATTTATGACATAATAATATGTGGTTTTCAGTATTATATTCGCTTATCCTGTATCATTTCACACATATTTCGTTACATATTCCGATAGTATAATTATTGTACGTTTATTATCCTTACTCGCACATGTACATACTAATTAAATTTTTCGTGTTTGATTCTTTCATAGAATAATATCTTTAAATCTTGTGACATTGTACGTACATGTAGAAATAACATTTTTTTTTCGTCTCTTTCTTTTTTAATGCTTGCATATGGACAGACGGAAAAAGAAGAACAAACACCTACCCTTGAAGTAAGTAATTATATGGTTACTGCGGATAGTAATCTCGATCCTGAGTGGTCATTGGATGACACCAATGTTAGCTCATTACGACGACGCAAAGTATTAACAGATTCGGATCGATGCGTTAACCCTCATTCTTCCGATTTTAATATTAGTATTTATACGGGCATATCGTCGACTTTTAAACCAACTATTTTAAATGAAAAGTCCATGATATCGCGGAAAATGATAACATATCCAAAGATCACGGTAGCTTATCCGAGAATCTTACCAAATAATGCAAGTTACACGAAAGACGTAAATAAAATAAAGAAATTAGATGGTAGGTACGTGAAGCCACCTTCTTCGCAGCCGCCCATATTCCTAAAATGTAAAGTTAAAAAGAAAATGGAAAATAACGAAGACAAAAATTCTGGCGATGCAGATGAAAATAATTTGACTTTATCGGCCACTACTGATTTAGATATTCAACTTAGTAAGGTCAACTTTGAGTTTCCTTCTATGTTTAATTCTGGTTCAAGAAACAAGACAATTATAGCTTCCGAAAGTATGAATCAAACTTTAAAGCAATATTGTAATTTTGAGGACAAAAGAGTTATGAGAATAGCTCCGCATATTCGAAGGAAAGATGTTATTTGTGATACGGTAGATGCATGGTCTTGTTCGAATTCTTCACAGAATTCCACCGAATTGTGTCGATATAAACCACTTATTTTTGGTGGTACGTACCCGATAGATTCACCGGTTAAATCAACAAGTGACCTTCGTTTAACAAAATTCAAAGATGTTCCTATGGAAAAGTCCATCCCTAAAACTTATGATATTGATGTTCCAACGGATTGTGAGTAGAAAATATATTAGGTTTCTCGATGTTAAAACCTCAATGTTACTGTACATTTATAGTTATATCTGCAAGAAATATTAACTTACTCCCGTACGTCAGTTAGTTCTTCCGCTTATAAAATAACGTTTCCGATGAATAATGTTTTATGTTATTAGAAGGCATGAATAACACAAATATTTGATACAAAGTAATTTGTTCTCGTTTTAGATATCATTTATGTATATAAATCTGTTGATATTGAATATGTAATAAAGTTTCCCATGTTACTGATTTTCTTGAATTTTTAAAAAATATCTCACATCGATTATTAAACACGCAAGCAAAGTTTTTCACTATTTACTGTTATAGTTAGATACTTCTGTGAAGAAAAAAAAATGTATATGTATATAAAATATTAAATGCACAAATAACGTGTACTTACACTATTACAGTAAACAGTGATCGACTTTGCTGGGGCAACTTTGCGATGATGAATTGTATACTTTATTTCAGTCATCGCAACCGGCAATTTCGATGACACCGTCAACGAGAAAACAGTACGATCCATTGGAGGAATTGGATGCCCTCGAGACTCCGAAACCAGCCTCGAAACCTGCAGCTTCAGCTAAAAAAGCGTCAGAGAAACCAGTCGAAAAGAAACCTTCCAACAGCGGAGGTTCTTGGTTTGGCGGCCTCTTCAGCAAACTTGCTCCAAAACCAAGGAACCAGATGATTCTTCCAGATGACAGTAACCCGACGGTAAGATTCTCGAAACATTAAAGCCTTAATGGATAATTAAAAAATTACGATAGCTGGTTTTATACTTTTCTGTCGCTTAAGGGCTCACGCGGGTACTTATGGTAATTATGACGTCTTTTATGCTGAAAAGGAGAAAGGCCAGTATAATTCAATGTTCGGTCACTTAATTAACAGCTAACGAATTATTGATATATTCTGGCTTAACATTCCATTTTCGTGTCTAACAAAAAAATTATATACTGAAATTATTTGAGCCCTGTAGTTTAGCTTTTTTTCTTTCCCCCATATAAAAAAGATATTTGTGTCCCCTTTGTGTAAATAGAGAGGCGCAATAATATTTATATTTCGCTTTATCTCTTGAATAGATCGTTTGGGATCCGGTTGCTAAAAAATGGATGAATAAAGACGAAGACGGAGATAGTAATTCGGCTACGATAGCTCCCCCTCCGAAGGCTTCTGACATGGGATTTAGATCACCTGTGCCCGAACAAGCTTCTCAACCACCTCAATCATCTCAACCACCTTCGCAAGCAGATGACACCTCTGTGAACAAATTTAAATTACCCAGAGGTAGAAGTATGCGTGCTAATTATATAGATGTAATGAATCCAGGTGGTTCAAAAAATAACGCGGTACCTTCAAGTATACCAACCCCGGTAACATCTCCAATGGTACCTATGGCTACCTCATCACCTCAGTTATTTATCCCTGCTCCAGGTAAATTTTCTATAGCTCGTGAAATCACATAAAGTTTACTTTGATTAATCATATCACTCCTTCTTCTGTTTTTTTTTTTTTTTTTTATAGTTAACGATCCAAGTGCTCCTGTAGACTTCTTAACTTCAACGGAAGCAACAGCAGCCGTACCTACGAACGTTCCTGAGAATACATCTCAAGGGGTAAGCTCTTTTTATTGCGAACAATAATCTTCGCGAACTTTCATGCACATACAATGGTCTTTTGTCATCACAAACATATATTCAACATTAACAATACAGTTTCATGTGTATATCTACAATCTCAGATTCACTGTACACAACCCTTTTACTATCTTTTTGTCATGGCTGCAGTATGCTGGTATGCAGCTTTGTTGTACTTTAAACCTGTATCTGGAACTGTAATGTTAAAATGTTACTTTCTCTCCTTTACAGTTATATTCGTAATAACAATTTGTACGTACTCTACATTTCCCTTAGTTTTGTGTATTGTCTGTTTATCCAAAAATACCTGTTTTCTTGTCTTTTAAATTAATTCTTATTTTCGTGTATACGGTATACTTATTAAAAAATTATATGTATTTTTTGTTATTTGAATTATTCAGTGGGAAACGGTATCAATTCCTAAATAGGTTTCTTTTTCCTACAAACGAAAAACAAACAAACTATTTCATCCCTTTTTAATTGAAAATCATATGATTTTTGTATTATATTTTAACGTTCGTTATACTAGGTAGATTTTCCAAGATCACAATAGATATCCTCTTTCTCGCAAACCTGTGTTTAATCCACCTTTCTCTTTTTTGTTTCCTTTGCAAGCAGTCGAGGAGGCAGAATGATGTAGCCAAATAATAATTGTTGCTGATAGTAAGAACTATTTTATTAATTTTATACGCTGTTCTTTAGTATTGTGTATGCATGGTTTGTAATGTTTATCTAGTAGCATGGATGACAGTGTAAATATTGTATGTATGCTAGATGCAACGAGTTTCAATTATTTGCAACATTATGGCATTCGAACAAATTGAGTTATAGCAAGGATGATCAAGAGGATAGAAAACAGAGCGTACTGTTTAAAAAGCTACTTTTTAATACTTGTTTGTCCATTATCCTTCTTTTTGATATTCGTGTTTCTTATAACGTTACACAACGCTCCTTTAGAGTTTCTTTTTTTGCATGTACACAATTTCTTGGTAACAGGTGTACAAGGAAGGGTGATTTAAGTCACAAGCTAACATATGGTACAGGATACTAAAATAACGCAGTAGTATATTTACATTATAATTTTCAGCATGGTTTATTTTTGCAATTAAAAGGTATATTTATCATAGAGAACATCACAGTTTTATACATGACAATACTAGAGATTTGCAATACCGATTACGCGCAATTCTGATATTTCATGGTCTCTTATGTCACGTAGTTTTATTAAAAAGCAGTCATTTTTGTTTTATGATAAAAGGAAGTCGGTATTGCATCCTCGCAAACTTTGTTACCTAATCATAGCAATAGAATGAGTATTCGGTTAGTGAGACAAAATTGTTGTGTTGTATATGGCACACAGTTCTCTCGATGGAGCTCAACCAGCTCGTTATCGCGAGAGGTGCAGAGCTACACTATGAGGGATCCGCGTTATCTCCCACAGAACAAGGTAATCCAGTGGCATTAGACATTTCTCATTCTAAAGGTGATATCACTTACAAATACTACTCAACAATACACGGTAGAAACTCTTACTTATTTATTACAGTGTCGTATTTTATAATGAATTTGTAATTGTGCAAAGTATTTATTTTTTTATTTAGAATTGCCCTTACAAGTGAAATGATCCCTGAGATTTTTTTTTTCTTATGAATAAATTTTAAATAGTTGAATTTGTTTTAACTCAAAAATTATTTCACATGTATAGGTCTGTTTGAAATGTATTTTATATTTGCAATAGATTTAAGATAAGATTTCGTTTCATACTTCACAGTCATATAGCTTTCGCCCTTAAATCAAGCTTAAATTCATTATAGTCGAGCAATTTATTTTCATAAGATTTTTATGGCAAAGCTATGGGAAAGCTTGGTGAAGGATGTATTTATGGTTTTGGTCTCGCAGTGTATATGTTATACGTTAATTGCGAAGCTTATATTTTATGCTTTATATCACATCAAACTATAAGCTCCAAATTACAAACGTAACAAGGAAATGTGATCGTTTAATTACTATTTTTCAATCTTGATATTACATCGTTTTAAAAAGAATAATATAACAAATTTACAATGGCATAAGAAGAGTACAAGATATTCAATTAATATTACAAAATTGTAAAATTTATGATATAGTTGTATATAATTTGAATCTGACGTTGTGATTTATTTTTCAAGAAAATGATGATCTTTAGGGACCAATGATGTACAACCCGAACGACACGAAGAATCGTTCAGTGAAGAACATACAGCAGAGCCGGTATGCTCCACGATAAAATTCGCAAGATCTTCAACAGCACGCGTATTCGTTGACGAATAACCTCAAAAGATTTTTCCTTTTATCAAGATCACGTCGTTCGAACGAATCGAAATTTTCGCAGATTACACAGGCAAACATACCTCAAATTACGTAAGCAAATAATAATAGACGCGTTATAAGTTTTAGTCGAGTATATGTGAATTTCCAATTTCGATTTTACAAGGATCAATTTACTTTCTCTGGGAATGAGATTTCTGGAGAGTATATCATACATGTATATGTATCTTAAGCATATAATTGCTTCTAAATAGTACCGTGAGCATCTGATTAATATCGCAATTTAATACTGAAAAACGTTTAAGAAGCCGTTAATGTTAAGAGGGTTCACTTATTTCCGTTTATTAACTTTTATCTTGTAAAAGTTGTACGCATTGATCGTTCTTAGTTAGGTCTACACAGGGTACTTGTTTTGTAACATTAGTTTTTCTCACGGAATGTTTTCTAACTATCTCGTTGATATATGGTCACGCAAATCGTAGATACTTTTATTTTGTCAAATAGTTCTTGCGATTCGATTCATTTGCAAGTATCGCTTATCAACAGTGTAGATTTCAACACGAAAATAATATGCGTTGCCGTTGTTAAAGCGAATGGATTGAACGTTTTTATCGCGGTGTTTTAATGAGTTATATCGAAAATTCCAATAATAAAGTAGCTGTTGAGAAATGTATGTTATGTTGAATGAAATCGCGAATGTTGAGGATAGTGTTAAGTTTGCGCTCGTAACTAAAATTCAGGTTTATGTTGTGCGTGAGTATAATCGTAGTGAGAATAATGTTCACCGTATCGTCGACATTCTGGACGAAATTTGTTACAGTCTAGGAGCATGGTGATATATACCACCGAGTCTGATTTTATATGCTGGCAAAGGACAGTTATTACATAGAAAATGAAGCGGATATCAGTAATGTAAGAAATGTTAGAAATCTGAAAATTTTATGGACCTTATTGTTGGGTGATCTGTCATGCAGGTACTGTTATTAGTCATCAGTATATCATTATACCAACATTATATCAGTAAGAAGCGTAACTGCCATCTATGTATCTATTTGAATTCGGAATAATCGACAAAATGTTCTTTTCGAATTTTTGCCTTTCCTCGTAATCGTTCGATGCATTTCTTTCGACAAATTTTCTCTAAAAATTGTTTGATAGCTAGTTTACGAATACTAGATATAATATTTTCTTTATAAGCGATCTTCTTCAATTTGGTACACGTTGTGCTTTGTTTTCGATATTATCAGCGAGGCTGCACATTTAAAAATTCCGAATTTTGTCTTTCTTCGTTGTACGATGTAACGAAACGATGTTTATCACCTAACGAAATAACCACGAGTTATACTATAATTCTCTAACTTATTCATACTGATAGGTAAATGCTGACTTGTAGATTGCAGCGTTCAAACGAACCACGCGTGTTTTCTCTCTAGGAGAAGCGCGTAGTTCGTTTGTTCCTGGTATGTATATAAAAACATTGGTGCTGTCAGAGCGTTTCAGTTTGTAATTATCAGATCCGTATGCCATAAAGAGTTAATAATCTGCTCAACTGGGAGAGAAAATATTTTATGGAACGAGCAAATACGCTTCTATACACAAGGATGTTATTTCGCGTTTTTCCTTTTCTTTTACGAGCGTAATACGATTATTCCAAAAGTCTATGTTCCTCTCGGTGATCGCTTTCGATGATATATATATATATATTACATATTATATTTTTCGCGAACATTACCGAGGGAAGTTCGTTCTGTTACATATGAGCCAAGCGACAGTGGCGAATTTGACAACCTGCCGAACGAAGGATAACATTCTCGCAATGTACAAACGTAGGATAAGTCTTATAGATCGGTTTCTCATTTAACGTCCAGCATTTTGTGATAGGAATACGATGGAAAGCAAGGACACATCGCGAATATTATCGAACGAGCGTATTCAAAATATAGCGCGCATCAGTTGGTAGGGAAAAAAGAGAAAATAAAAGAAGAAAGACATGACATTTTATTCCGTTAATGTCCGTAATTTCCATAAATCGACCAGTCTTGATCGGGACTGTTCGAAGGAAGAAAGATTGAAAAATGCAAAGAGAATAGCTCCATTTTATTTGTGTGAAATAATATTCTTTTTCCGCCATTAATCACAATTGGAGTGAAGCTGGTTTTGCCGAGATTTGTAAAATATATTAGATTATTCGGTTTTATATTCGTGACACGATAATGTGCTTTCAAGACATATATATTACGCATAAATTGTAGCATATTATTATGTGAAACGCGTCTTCGTGTATGTTACATGTATATACGTATATATAGATATATAATGAAATTTATGATTTGTACATATAATAAACATAAGTCTCTCTCTTCGGGAAATATAACAAATTCACATGTTGCTATGTTAAATAGAGCCATTCGTCGAACTGTCCTTCTCGCGTTCAAGTAAATCCAAGATTTATTATTACATTTTAGCTTGAAAGGCAACATCAAAATCAGAATAATTCTTCTTGTGAAAAATGGCATTAGGATGCAAAATATGTGTCTTGATTATGAAAAAATGATTTTCTATCCGAAATTAATCTTAAATCGATTTCAATGAAATACCTCGGTTTTGTTGAGCACGTTTATATATCTTGATTAAGTAAAATTGAGATTTTGAGTATGTAAATTCGATCGATTTGTATCCCTTTGTCGATATTCCCGAATGCAGCCGAAGTGATACGTGTACACGCAGTAAACTAATAAACGTCAAAAGAGGGTTTTAACACGAAACGTTAACGTTGAACAGAAGTATTAATTGAACTGTACGTAATATATGTATAGAATGGTTTATGAATGATGCGATTTCGGCTTAATGTAATATATTACGATATATCTTTAATGCACTTTATAATTCAAATGTCGATGTATGTTTATGGGAAATACGGATAATGAGAAATGTATACTGTATATTAATATTACTACTATCCCTATTATTATTACTGCTATTATAATAAAGAATGATATATAAAAGACAACATACGAGTCTCGATATTTCGCAAGTTTGTCTTCTTCATCGTAAATATGCATTTTCTACGACTATATCTCTATCGAAACGAGATTCTTAAATTTGAAATACAGATTCGATCTTAAATCGATTTCGTTTCGATAATTGACACGTGTCACGTGTACGCCATGAACTACTGTATACTGCGCGTTATTGTTTATCAACGATTCAAAATATTGGCAAATATTTAATTCTACACATATTAATTAAATAGGAGATTTTATTGAAAGAGATAATGTCAACGGCACGTGGTGCTTTAATAGTATTCGAAGGATGTGACAGGGCGGGAAAATCCACTCAGTTGAAGTTGCTGGTTGACGCGTTGAAACAACGTAACATTCCGGTCGAACAACGAGCGTTTCCTGGTAATCAGATTTTTTAACAATTTCGTACAGGTTTAAGCATATACTTATATCAGAGTAATTACCGATAGATTGATTTTCTTTCTCTATTTACCGTACATAACCTTGTCAAACGATAACCAAAACAATCAATATTTGATTATATGTTGCTTTCAGACAGAACAACCGTCATTGGAGAAATAATAAATAATTATTTGACCAAGAAACTAAATTTTTCACTGGAAACAGCACATATGTTGTTTTCTGCAAATCGATGGGAATGCAAAGATGAAATTTTGAAATCTTTACACAGTGGTACTACTGTTGTCATAGATAGGTAAGTATCAAACTTTGTATCGATCTCTAAAGGACAGTTTTTAAGTATAACATAAATTATAAATATCGTTGCAGATACGCTGGTTCAGGTGCTGCTTATACAGCAGCTATGACCGGTAGATGTTTAAATTGGTGCAAAGCACCTGACAGTGGATTACCTTCTCCAGACATAGTTATATTCCTCAATGTTTCCAACGAAACTCAATGTTCACGTAGCAACTGGGGAGAAGAGCGGTATGAAAATAATGAAATTCAATCGCATGTTGCTTCTAACTATAAAAAGATAATGGATAAAACATGGTGCATAATTAATGCAGATGACGATAAATCAAGGATACATTCCCAAATATTAAAGAAAATATTAGGTATTATAGATCAAGTTAAAGATTTACCTGTTGGTAAATTATATGAATCCGTAGAATCTGAGAATTGATACTAATAACTTAAATATAGTTGCGAATGTAACATAAGTTGTATTGTTGATACAAGCATAATAACTGCGTAATAACTATGACGAAGAAAATGCGAATGTGAATGCGTTGTAAATGTTAATATTCGGAGGTGATATGTGGTGTATCCATTGAATGGAAAATAAACTTAGTACGATCGACAGCACGATTAGCTTTCACATACGAAAACTTTTTGTCCACCGATTTATATTATTTAAAGTTGTATAAACAAATATTATTGAAATCATACTTATTTCCGTAGAGTAGGTAATCAAATTTATATATACAAATAAATTTATACAATGAAATTAATAGTAGATATAGATTTACTGAAAGAAATAAAATAGGTTTATTTATTTTTGTTATGTAATATGTAACAGTTATTTCACGAAAATTGACGATTCGCGGCCTTATATATAGTATTTTTTTTTTTTGGTCTTTCAAAACAGTTAAAGAGATCTATTAAGCGTTTAAACGACAGGTTGGTTAAAAGAGATAAATTATCATTTTGATATGGATAAGAAGTGCATGCTATTTTTTTATACGCGTATTAATTCGTTCTTATAAATAACAGCTTTTAATTATTAACAACAAATAACACCAGCGAATATGG
The DNA here is from genome assembly GCF_905332965.1 of Bombus pascuorum. Lineage (NCBI taxonomy): Eukaryota > Metazoa > Arthropoda > Insecta > Hymenoptera > Apidae > Bombus > Bombus pascuorum. The sequence goes on along the minus strand of NC_083490.1, from coordinate 826,589 downwards.
TATAAACTTCCATTTTGTAGTATATGTTAATTAAAGCATACTGATTCGAATCGATCGAAGGTAGCAGCAGAAATTATGATAGAAGCACAGACGACAAGTATACATTATATTCTATCAGTAACAGACATGCGATTAGTACGAGTTGCCACAGTGATACGGCAATGTATCATAAATCTCTCAACATCATCTACACATGGCGAATACTTGTATCAACTTCCATATCTATTACTAGACTGTGGATTTCTATGCAAATTTATATTTTTGAAAATATAGTTAAGAAAGTAGAATCTTGGTAGAAAATTGTTTTCCTATGGAGTATTATAGAAAACACTGTACTCTGGATACTTTATATATTTTTTCATATTACGCGCATTTTATGCAACTTTAACAGAGTATATCTTTGTTGTGACTTTATCGTTTCGGATATCAAAAGCAATAGCGGTATTCAGAATGATTCGATTATAAATATTTATATAACCCGATTTAAACTAAAAAACAATGTCTCAAAAGAATATTCTTAAAAAGCTTAAAAATATTCTTCGTTATGTATAATTAAATAAAATTCTTACAAAAATCGTCTTGTTTCGATACGCGTAGAAAAATAATTTATAAAATTTCTCTGCTTTGAAAATTTTTAGAGAAATTTTAATCCCTCGGAGAGATAAACGGACTTATGTTAAAAATACCTGATTCCACGATATTTTTATTACGCTGAGCACCGACAGAATAATTCGTATCCGGAGAACCAAAAACGAAAGAAGTTTCGAACTGTTTAGACCAGTTATGATTAGTTTTCAATTTCTTTTCCCTCGGTTCGTTCGTTTCAGAATCGTCCTCGGTACTGTTGGAAAGAGAGTTTTGTCGTTTCTGCTTCGTAAAAGGCAAGCTGCTCTCGTTGTTCGCGACTACGTTCGAACTTTGACTTCTGCTACGATTTTCCATGAGTAATCGAGGCTTATCTTGACCAATCATTTCACACGTAACGTTGCAGTTGTTCGTGGAGGTAGACGGTTGATTAACTTTGTCCAAAATGCTAGATCCTACTGTTCCTTGATTTGCGCACTTAGACTTCGCGTCATCTTGTTCGTCGTTTAAGCGTTTAAACCGCGTCAGATTGTTTCTTATCGCGTTACGTTCAGAGTTCCCTATCGTTTTACGACTAGTCACATTGATATTATCGATTAGGTTGTTGGTAGAGTTTGATTCGGTGGTTGAAATGGACGATGAAGTCAAAGCTTTGTCGACGACCGGTTGGAGAGACTCTCGTATTTCGTTCGCTTCCGTTTGAAACGTTCCATCTTGGAACGAAGTCGAACGGATAACATTCGGGTATTTCGATACAGAGGTATTTTTAATATTCCTCTGCTCGGACGCACATCGATTGCCATTCCATTCCTTCGTAGAAAATTGTGTCTCGCTGTAAATTCTCTTTCGCGACTTTCTACGCCCGCTGCTCGCCTCGACTACATTTTCCTTTACCGGGTTGTACGTTATCGTTGCCGTGCTTGCGTTACCGTTGACGCGACTAGTTACCATAGAACAGTCGTATTTTCTACATGTACGGTTCTTTACGTTTAGAGGCATCGCTCGAAGATTCCGATCGGATTCGTTCGGTAGCTTTGGAACAGTCGCTTCCGAGATACCTCGCGGCGTGTTTTTCAACGCAGAATCGACGGTATCGTCGTCGGTCTGCTTAACGCTTTTCCGGTTGGAAAGCTCGTAACAACGACATCGATGATTTTTTTCGTACGTCGCCGGTTCGCTCGAGAGACCGTCGTCGAACGTCACGAATCTTTTGAACGAGATACCGGCTTTCAAGCTGTTCCAGCAATCGCAATTGATCCGAAGAAAACAGTCGTCGGTCCTGAAGTGGGTCCTTTGAAAGCTGAATACTATCAGTTCCCGCGGTATTGACTCCCATGCTTCGATCAGCGACGCCAGGATGTCGTCAAGATTCCATTTCATGGTATATCGCTTTAATCGCTCCGCGTACCTTCAACAACAAACGTTTCACCGTTGTCCGACAGCGAAGAAAATTAAGCAACGTTCCCATCAAATTTCAAGAAACTTTTGCCAGCAGTGTACATTTGGAGGACGGTGTCTGAAATTGTCTAAAAATTACTGTCACGAGACTCACCTTCGTCTAAATATCATTTTAACGTAATGGAAAACGTCCCTCCGCAACGGTCGTAAAAATGCCGGGAAATCTTCGGGAAAGTAAACGAGCTGTACGTTGCTCGCTACGAAATCCTTTAGCGCGCGAGCTCTGCCTCGTCGTAGAAACAGCAAGATCTTTCGATTAGACTCGATCATACGATCGTTCACGTTCGACAGCCAACTTGCGAAGAACTCGTCCCCGATGCTAGAATCCTCGCTGTGATCGTAAACGTGCTCTTTCGCCGTTATCTTGGACGCATACGGTCCGCAGACGAAGAGCGGTAGTTTCGTCGTTCCTGAAGAATTACAGCTCATTAAAACCGTCACTCGGTTCCTCGACGAATCGATCGCCCTTGGATCTTTGACCCCGTTGCACGGGATTCCCGAAGGGAGAACGTCCGAGTACATGGTCAGCTCGTCCGCGTGAAACAAATCCTTGTGCCTGTACTTGACCATCGTCGATCTCATCAGGTCGATCCAGTCGCGGTAATCGGCGAACGTCGGTCCCGGCTGACTTATCAAATCGGTAGAGAAGCCGTACTCCTTCAGAAACGTAGTCAACCATCTGTCCGAGCACTTGAATCCTACACACGGTAACACCGAGAGAAGCAAAGTTTAATTGGCGGTCGACGCTAGCTGCATTTCCAACCGAAGCTACTCCATCGACTTTCTACGCGCTAAAAACAAAAATGAAGATAAAAAATATTATCAGTGGGATTAAGTACCGTTCGAGCCACTTATCCTTGCCAGTTGCAGAGCCTTCTCTCGCAGTAGACGTCTGTCCAACGGACTATTCATCGCGTGCTTCTTACAAGCCCATTCGAACAGCTGCTCCTTCACCGCCTTCATAGCGATCTCTTCGTTTATCTTGTTCGTGCTGTGTCGGAAAAGTGTAACGTATCGGTAGGAACCGGCGATTTAATAAGCTCGAAGGGTAAAGTTATTTCTCGAAGAGCATAGCTGTGGAATTCACTGATGATTTTCGATCGCCGATCGAACGTTGTTTCTCGTTCCTCGATTAGGCGGCTACTCGGCATCAATTTCAGAGGGATGCGTCGATTGGAATTTCAAAGCGCCCGAGCATGCTTCTTAATCGCTGTCCTTCGCAATTTTTCGAAGGGAATCTCGTCGCGTTGCAACAACCGATAGGTTTGGTGGGGAAATTCGACGCTCGGTAACGAGTAACAAAGCGCGGCAACAAGTTGCTGACGAGGTTGATGGAAAAAAAACCAGCCCACTCTCGAAAGCAATTTTCCAGAGAAGCGGGGTAAAAGCAGCTTTTATTTCCATGGATATGCGCGATGAGAACCGCGCGTGGACCGTTCCACGAATATCGCTCGTCTTGCACGCCGAGTTGGATTGCATTCCTCTGGGGCGTCGTCCTGACGAGACACTTTCCATCGTAAATTTTCATCTAATACGCCGCCTTATATTACCCTCTCCCTCCCTCTCTCTTTCTCTCTTCCTTCCTATTCCACTTTCCACCCCTGTAAAAAGCCAAACGCGGCTCTCATTATTCCGACGTGGAAGAGACGCGATCTGTTCTGCGATCGATCAAAACAAATCAGTTACGTTTAATTTGTTGGTGTTGTCGTTTATTCCAACGACTCGATCGCACGTTCGGAACGATTTTAAAAGGAATAATTTATCTCACGAACGATCTCAATTGGTTCGCAAGAGGAAACAGAATCGCGGAAATAAACAGCAAGATACGATCCATCCGGAGCTGGAGCATCGCGAGCAAATCTGATTAATGGACGGCCGCGATCCCACGACCATTAGCGACATTTCGATGGGACAGGGTCGCGTACCGACGTTGTTCGAATCGGTGGATCTCGACCGGTCGAAAGTCGATGATGGATTTGTCGAAGAGCGTGATAAATTCTATCGGCTGTTGCATTTTTAATGGTGGACGAGAAAGGACGACGAAAAGGTAAATAGAGTCGTCAAGATTCTTGTATCGAACGATTATTTCTAAGCAGATCGCCGGATAACGAATGACACGGAATGGCTGTGAAATAAACAGCTAGTTGTTTACCATGCGTTTGTACACCGGAGATATTAACACGACGGTTGTCATTTAGTCTGCAGCTTGGATTCGATGTGATCAGCTTGACAGTAGAGTGGCATTATCGTCATCCTCGCAGTTTCTAATACTCGTTATTTCACCGACGAAGAATCGATAAAACGCTCGTGATTTGTAGCACTTTGGCGAAAAAAAAGGGATAACAAACGCGACAGGGTTGCTCGATAGGAAGCTAAATCCACTGGAGCGGTTTGTTATTCCGCTTCAACCGTTCAATGATTCATAATTTAACGACGACTGGAGGAACGACGGACGTTCTAATGGCCGTAAGTGTACGTCCACTCGCGTTTGTTTGAATTAACGACTTTAATTCCGTTTTATCACGGCCGATTGAAGAACCCGGTTTCGTTGTTATTTACGCGGTTGCTGGGAAACGTTCGACCGCTTGCCGCGTCACCAGGGATGATGGTGCCGCGCGATTTCTCTTTAAGTTTCGCCGCATCCTCCTCGAGGAACAGTAAGTTAGTTTTCGTGGCGACGCGACAGGTAACTCGCACCGCTTTTCGTCCTCCGTTTTCCACCGTGCGACCCATCTTTTTACTCGTCCACAGCGTCTAGATATATCGCGAATTTCGCGACTCGCTCTCGCATTCGTTCTTCGCGCGACGCAAAGCATTCTCGATTTAAACGGACATCGTCGTCTCTGCGAACGAAGAAGGAGAGTGCGCGATTCGAATTTCCATCGCCGATGTTTATTCTCGCGGTTGGATCGAACCACGCGCTCGAAAGTATTCTTCAGGGTATTCGTCGAAGAAAGTATTCGTCGTGGCGGAAGCGAGGTGTTTTCTTAGTTGGTTTATTCGTTCTTTCGTTCGTAAATCGTTAATTCGTCGCCAGAGGAACTTCGATTCAACGACCGGTGCAGTTTCATTCCGTTTCTCGTAATTGGTCCTTTTCGATATTAAATCTCTTTTGCAAACGATCGCCGACACGCAGCGCGGCGAATAAACTGGAAAAGCGTATCGAACGCGGCCAACGAACAAATTATCGGCCACCGGACGATAAATCAGAGGGGAAAACGGTTTTGTATACGCGATACGAGTTCACCGGATTGTTCGTACTCGCGCGTATCGAAATAACGTGCCTCCTCTTTTTTCCTTTTTTACCATTTTCCGCTTTCGCTAATATTTCAAATCGATGGTGGACGCTTCGTACGGCGGAAACAGCGACTAGTCGCTGGCTAGACCAAACTCGATTCGTTTCGAAATCGTAATCGACGATACCCTTCGCGTATCTCTCGCGATATTTCGTTCGTCGTTCTCGCATCGTAAAATCGCACGCTGCTCTAAAGTTTGTAAAATATGCGGCTAGGCTTCGACGCGCCTATTTTTCCACAGAATTTCCTTTGACGAAACGCGCGTGGAGATACCCCGCAGCTGGAAATTTCCGTGAGAAACAGCGACCGCGCGATAACGAGGAAAATGAATTTTTCAAAGTTGTTGGAAAAAGAATTGACGCGTTACCCGAGGAAAGAGGTTGCTCCATTGTCGAAAACTCGAGTAAAGCCGTTCGACGTTGAAAGTACGCTGGCGGAAGTGACCGAAGCGAGAAAATGTCAGGCGAGAAAGTATCACGGCCCAGATTCGCTATTGTACTCGGCGATTTACCCCATAGTTTTCATAATGAAAGTGTTGGGTTTGGCGCCGTACGATTTCACGGGCGACCAGCTAGTCCCGTCCAACTGCTATCTCCTATTTTCCTTCGTCTGCATGGCTATTTATTCTTACACTATACACAACGTGTGCGTAAGATTCCTTGCCGTGCAGAGAGAGAAAGTGATCCTTAACGTGTTCGAAACTGCCAAGGTAATTGCAACATTTTTGCTACAAAGTAGCTACGTTCGTCGGACGATTAACGATTAACGATTCACGATGATGGCAGATAATGATGAACTACCTGATCGCTATGTACGATCTCATATCGGTGATATTCACGAGGAAAGCGTTTTGCCGCATTTGGAACGCGCAGCAGGACTTCGACGAGAGGCTCAGCCAACTGGGTTACCCGCACAAGGAAGTAAAAACTCGGATAGCGGCGTGGGTTCTTTTGATCAGTCAGATCGCTGTTTGGACGGTGGTTAATCAGAGTGGAATGTTCGCCTTCAACGAGACTTGGCTGTTCAATATGAGTTACATGTGTCTGTACGTCACCAACGCGACATCCGTCTACAAGTTTTTCGGAATGGCGAGCTTTCTCGGCCAACGCTTTCATCGGCTGAACCAGATCGCGAAGGAGAATCTACCGTCGAGAGTCGGATACAAAAGCACCAGCGTCAGCAAAAAGGTGCGGCGTACATATCATAGCTAATTAAAATCGTGTTGCGTTTGTTCGTACGATAGCGCGCAATAGCGAAACGTAACACCGCGTTAACGTTTACTCGAAAAAGACCATCCAGGAATTGCACAACGAGTTGATGCTATCCGGCGAATCCCTGGGCTCCCTTTACTCGTGGTCGTTGTTCTTCTGGCTAGGAAATTTGAGCGTACACATCATCAGCAATCTCTACTTTATCATCGATTGGGTCATCGTGACGAACGGCTACAACTTATCTTGGCCTCTGATATTCAACATGAGCTCCTGGCTTGTCGGATATATGGGACAGCTTTTGGCCCTGCACATCGTCTGCGATTACACGGTAACCGAGGTAACGTCGATCGCTCTCCCTTCTATTTCTATTCATTTCACAAATTAGTCGTAAAGTTCGAGCAGAGATTTTAACGGAAGGATCGCAAATTCCAGGCTAATTTCATGGCTGTTACCCTGGTCGAATGGGACGCGAGAATAGTCGAGAGATATCCATACAATGCGAGTATTTTAATATAAATTTCGTACTTTTATCGAAGCCACCGTACACGATCGTTCGTATCTTTTTTACAGGATACCGTTCGTACTACGCTGCACTTTCTCAATAGACGGCTTCATTTCTCCGCCGGCGGTCTCTTCGACGTCAAGTTGTCATTGCTCTGCTCGGTAAATATATTTTCTATCTTTTCTGCGGAAAAGTAGACTTTAATTACGAACGTACTCGCCTCTTCTTCCTTACGCATCAACCAACCCAAAGAAAAACCCGTCTTTATCTCGTCGGTCGTGTCAATCTCGTTACCTTACTTTTTATCCCACCAAAGCGACAGATTAATTGGATTTCGCTTAATAACCACGATCTCCAAATGTTACCTAGATCGTGCCGTCGCAAATTGCATCGCGAAAAAGCATCCGAGAGGTTACCGTAACTCGCTCCTCGATATCCCGTTCGGTTTCGTGGCAAAGCTGAAACGAGTTCGTAATAACAGTTGCACGCCAAGTTTGTCCAATTTCCAGCAGACGCTTCGAGCAAAATCGTTCATCGCGATCCCTCGTTACGGTTCTGCTCTCGATTGCTATTTTGATATAAACCAGACGCTCGACGAACGATCAACGACCCGTTTAAAGCCGCTGTTCGAAAAAATGTCGCTATTGTTTGCAGATCGTCGGAGTGATGTCGACGTATCTGATAATCCTTTTGGAGTTTCCCTCGACTTCATCTTGAGCAACGACACGGAAGAAAGAAGCAAGCAACGTTCCAAAAAATTCGATAAGATCGTTCGTCTTTGCATCACGGACCAACCACCACCATTTTTCATCAGTTTTCTGGCGCATTTGCGTCCGCTCGGTCGTATATTCGTGAAAACTATTTTTTCACCGGTAAGTAGTACGTCCAGGCTTTTCACGTACCACCAGATCTATAAGTATACCCGTGCATTTGCATCGGAATTGTATCCGGATTTGCGCAAAGGGAATTGAATTTGATATTTTTCCGGAATTTACCTTCTCGTTCGATGGAAATTCTCCGATCGTAGCGACCAGGTGCAACGTTTCCCTCTCTGTTCCGCTTTTGCGCATAAATAAAGGTTACCGCGGCCAGACGTAACATCCTCGGCGTTATACGTTAGAACGATCGTGTACGATGGATGGATGCGGATGCCAGTTTAAAGGAGAGCGGCTGACTCGTAACGAATTTAGGAGCAAACTTTACGATGTTGTTCCACGAAGATGCATTGCGACGAGATATAAAACACGGAAGGCGAGATCATCGAGCCCCGTGCGACGAAGCCGATATTTTCGATGAAGCGAGATCTGTCTCCGAGTGTCCGACTACGCCCATTGCTCGAGTTGATCCTGCTGCGATCCTCGAACCTTTTCCGTTTCGATCGAGAGGCGAATCTTTGATATTTTCGAGACGAGACCTGCAGCTCGCGTGCAGCGGGCTTAAGAGATTATAAAGGAGTTGCGATCAGACATTGAATTTCTCTCGACGGAAAAGCGTGACAAAAAGATAAATAGAATTTTTCCGACGACAGACTCGGATGAAAAAGGATCGACCTTTTTTCCACGACTAGCGGCAAAGGAAAAATAAAACGATCATCGACATCGGACATCGGTGAGCGCAGACACGTTGCGGCAATTTTCCAGGCCATCACCCTGGAAAATTGCTTCTTCTCTCGTTCTGTCGTCTTCCTTTTTTCCCCTGGTGTACGCACCGACGCTGCGTGCCAATTTCACCTCGTACCGGTGTAACTTTATCAGTCGATTAAATTATTAAGATCTCAACGCACACCCTTTCGCACCTTTCCGCCACTCCCTCGGATCTCGCGATCAGCGACGCTCCTTTCGTTCCGTACTCGGCGAAACCACCAGATCAACCGGTAAAAGCAAATTCAAAAAGACACGACCTCCGATCTTTTCTTCTTCGTCCGCCTCGCGATGATCTTTCTATGCGTCACGTTTGCTTCTCGATGCGTTTCCCTCGGAACTGTACGAGCCACGACAAGAAGCGTACGATCGTGGTAGAACGACGACGATTAGGAGACATCACCGACAAAGCGAATAGCAAAGGAGGTAACGATGTGACGGCAAGGGACACGGTTTAACAGTTCTCTATAGACCGAAACGCGGTTATAGCGAGTTCAATCTGGGATTTAAGTTGTATGTAGCTGCGTCATCGTTGGGACAGGTCTGTCTTTGCCTCGGCCAAGACAAAGGATAAGCTTCCGAAGGAGCGAGACAATTTCGTAGGTGTGTGTCTGCTAGCTGGATAGCGTTTCATAAATCTTAATCTTTCGAGGATTTGGTCGGCTATTTTCTTGTCTGGCGATCAGACAAACGAAACGTTATCCGAAAAGCCGAGCTAACTAACTCGTTACGTTCGATTAACGTTCCGCACCGACTGTAAATCGATAGGAATTAATACGATCAGGCCGAGAAGCGGTGGCAAACGGTTCGATAAATTACAAAGTGATACGACGATGGCGGACGGCTGCTTTAATCAACTGCCGTGAATCGATACGGCCGAACGCTCGTCAAATTATGCAAGCTTTTCGCCGATACAAACAAGAGATTCGTTAAGAGTGAATCGTCGATCGGTATCTGCTCGTGTATCTTCGTTTGCCTCGAAACCATTCGCGTAAACGCCCTCTGAAACGTCGTTGCCTAATTAATTGGTATCAATTTGTGGTGATCCGGTGCAACGTAAACAGGTCCGATTCGTCTAATTTTATTGGCTACCGAAAGCGGATGCAATTTATACCAATATCCACGTCCTGCTTAAACGGCCACAGTCGCTAATTACGATCCGCTGATTAATAGTTTTCTTCGTTCAACAATTTTATTTTCACCCTCCTTTCTCCGTTTCTTAAGAACCAAGGAACAAACGAATGGAATAAAATCCCAATAACGCGAGTATTTCGCTCGAGCTAGTTGGAAATTTTGTCGGGAAGAACCGCGAACGAAAGGGACGTGTTCTTTCGCGAATGTTTTTCATTCGAGGTAATTAATTACCAGCGCGACTGTTTTCGTGAGAATTTCATTTCGAAATCGAAGAATGCTTGGTCGCACGGTACGAGTGATTTACGACTGTACTACGTACACCGTGTGTTATTTTAATATCAAGATGTATATTCTTGCGACGCAAACTCGTATTGTAAATTTATGTCCACGCGTGTACGCATAAAAGATATAACTTAGAAAACACGAAGCTGGCACCCCGCTGGGGGTAGCCACCCACATGCTATATTTATTTTATTTTATTTGTTTTATTTACCAATGAGATATAACGCTTTACCAAATGTCCTTCAGGACAAATTGTAAAAACCAAAATAAAATAAAAAGAAAAACGCGTGTACGCGTCTCTATCGTTATGGGAGAGCGTTGTAACCTGCGCACTGATCGTCGCAAAGTTATAACGTTATCGCCGATCGACGTCGACCAAATTCTTCGTGCCCTTAAACAAATTTATTCTCCTTTATTCTCTCGCTTCGGTCGAAATTCGAAAAACGACGCACGTCGTACGTACCATACACGTCAAAATTTGCCGGCCTTGACACGTACACGGATCACCGACAATTTCCAGGTACGTTGGCCAACGTAGTTTCAGCGGTGACGGTAACGGCTGACCGTCACGACCCGCGCTTAGCGTCGTTCGGTATCCGCGTCGCAACTGTGTCCGGCGCGTACGAGCATTCTACGTCGCTGTATCATTTTATCTACCGCGAGCAAGATTGCACCGTTATGGCCCCACGAGATCCCAGACGTTTTCATAACATTATCGCGATCTTTCGTGATAGCCGTTTCACCGCTGTGAAATGACAAGCGCAAAGACGAACATTGATCGCGCTACGTAACCGGGCTTATCGACGATGCTACTCGATCGTTCTCCGCCTCGTTGAACTGGTGACGCGAACGAGAATCTCGCCGATACCTGACAGGACGGTGCGACTGAAAAGGTTGCCGATTTCAGAGTCGATTTAAAACTTAGTTCTATCGTTATTCTATCGACGTACGTGCGCGTGCATACAAAAAACGTATATCCTTTGAATCGACACGATTACAGTACACGTATGTAAGGCATTTTTTGGCACACGTCGAATTTTGAGCAAATTTTAATCTCATAAACGATAAGGATTCGATCCGAGAAGATTGGCGCGAACACCGGCCAAGTCGGTTTTATCGCTATCCTTCGCTTTGATTACGATAGACTTAAGCGACTTGATCGGAACAAGCAGAGGAATTACGCGAGTGAAATTACGGCTCTCCTTTCTTTTATTCACGGAGATCCGATCAGTTCGTGTCCAGATTATTCGAGGAGCTGCGCTTCTTCAGATCCTAACGCGTTAGGTGGAAATCTTGCTTTCCATTAAGATAAACTCCCTCATAGAAGCGGATGTATAAGGATGACTTGAAATTTGCATCGAGAATTTTTATTGAAAGGATAAGATATTAAAAGGCATGAAAGAGCTAAAAAAAAGACCCAAGTCTAACTACGTATAAACGTAAATCGTACGATAAATAAAAGTGTACAATTCGTAGAAGGAATTGCATCTACGTAAGCTTAACTATCTCTCGCTTATAATACAATTCGACGCATGCAACGATTACGTGACATTGGTAAATATCCAGATCGTAAAGTACATGTAGCGTCAAGTTCTAGTACACTGTAAGATATTTATTCTTTACAGAAATACCACGACGGTAGAATTCTTTTTTTTTTTTGCTCTTGCAGCGGTTTGCTTCCGCACATTATTTTACGCTCGTATCCTCGTTTCGCGTTTCCAGGTGGCAACGAAAGGAAACGAAATAGAACGAATTTTAAGAAATAACTTTAAAATCGAAAATCTATTCTATCGCACGCACGATGAAAGTCTTTACAAGAAAGTTTCCGTTGGAAACGATAGTAAGACTTAACGTTCTGTATAATTTCTGTCAGTTTCTGTTTTGTTTTACCACGTTCCAGAGCTTCGAACTAAAAACTGTGATCGAATGTTTCGCGTTTCGTACCTTACGAAAAGGACAAGTTTTTAAAACCGTTAAAATACCTACAAATGCAAAAGTAGACGGAATTCTCGCGATTTCATTCGACTACAAAGTTCGCTCGTTTAAAGGAAACAGTCACGATCAGAACTATACGAGACTATCAGAATTACGTATGTACATGGTTTATGACGTATCGTTGAAAAGAACTCGCGTACGATTCTAAAACGAAGTTTACCTAAATCTACGAACGTTTCAAAAGCCGACCCAACCTGCAAAACGTTCGCTGCAACATATTTACAACATCGAAAAGTGCTAAAACGATCGTGAAATACGCAATAATCAACTATTTGTATCATAAATTGGTAAAAACAATTTGTACCGTCGATTTCGTTACATGTCATCATATATCGAGCGACAATCAGATCTGGAAATAAGTCTTGTCAAGGCTGCCTAACTAATAAATTAATTTCACGATACCTATGCCAATTATATAATAATATAATAATATAATACACCAATTTCATATTAAAATAAACGAATCTCAACCGAGGAACCCCTTGCGTACAATTATCATCGAATTAAATTAAAGGTTGGAAGTCGGGTCGTTCAACGATGACTGTTGTACCTGGGTGTTCACGTAGATTCTAGTATCGATGGATTTCGCGATGGCATGGTGAGATTCCAAGTCGCGTTGAGCCAGAGAGCGGGTGTTGAGAATGGGTTTAGCTTCTTCGTAAATGCTGTTTTCCTTCAACGACGGAGCGTCATCGTAAATGCTGGACCTAGGTCTCTCGATACTTTGTGACTTGGGAATGTCGTAAATTGGCTCCTCTTTCCTGTTTAGCTCCAACTGCGACTTCCACATCCATGGTATTTCGTCCTCGGACATGGATAAGAATCTCCTGGGGACGTCGTAGTGGTTGGTCATGGACGACGAGGGAAGGTCGCTGCAGCTTCTTCGAAACTCCACCTCGTACAGGTCGTTCTTAATGATCGTCGATAACGAGGCATTACTGTTGTAATACACGTGATAAGAGCTGTTAAATTTCGCCGAGTTGTCTATCTTAGTCGAGGTAACGAACGAATTCTCCGGGGTCTTTGATACGCATGGATGTTCCGGTAGCTTGGATACAAGTTTGTCAGTTAAAGGCGAAAGGAATCGAATGGTCTGAGAAGGAGGAGGAGGAGGAGGAGGATAGGACGGGCCGAGATCTAGCTTCACGTCCTCGCGTGGCACCTCCACTAAAACTAGCTTTCTCCCCTTCCGCTTCCTGCGATATCGAACGAACGTGTTAACGAGTAGTAATGTTTATTTATAAAATTATAAAAACATCAATCTATATCTACCCACTCCGCGGAATGATACGTATCGCAAGAAGCTTCGCTCTTTTCTTCGCTCGATCTGTTCTTCGATTTGAAAGTTTTCAGCTCGATTCCTTTGTTAGATTCAAAATGGTTGGTTTTTTGGTGACGTAGCACGTCCGCGACGGAAACCAGAGAAGTTATAGACACAGAGGAACAAGATCTCTCGTCGTATTCAGAATCTTGAAATTCTCGCGATTCCTCGCACAGGTTTCTTTCCGACGAGAATCTTTTGATGAGCTTCCCTCTGGTGAACGAACAGAGCAGCTTCTTGAGCGATTTTTTCCGCGGCAGCCTCTTTCCGGTGACAGGTATCCAATCGATGGCAGTGTTCTCGACGTCGATCGGTTTCTTCAGAAATGCCCCGATTACCTTTGGAGATGTATCGACGCGTGAAGTATCTGGCAACGTGGAATTATCGCTCTTCGGGGACTCGATCAAGGTACTCGTTGTTGTTGGAAGAGAGTAGTCGGATGTAAAACTAGTTTCTCCCGATGAATTCACGTACAGATCGACGCCATTCCTCGTTCTCGTCTTGTCGGCCCTCTTTGCCATGTTGGAAAGATGAATCTTTCGCATCAGCTCTGCTCTTGTTAAGCAATTAGGGGGTCTCGAGGAATCGGTACTAGGAGGCAAGAAAGTCGAGCAGAGTTCCAAACCAGAAGTTTCGCGACCGAAAGCAGTCAAGATCATCTTTGATTTGACCGAACTCTTTGAATTTTCTAACTCACTTAGTCTTCTCCGAATAAATCTGTTATTTTCGCACGTATTAAAAATTCTGTTCTCTGGTGACAAGGCACTTCCGTCAAATTCGTCGGTGTTCGTACTATCTCGGATCGAACGAGAGAAATCGTGTTTGAAAGGATTGCAGAATCTTTTGGATCTTTTTGTCCACAATTCCAGCATAGGAGAGTTCGACTTATTTTCTTTCGGACTTTTTAGACTCACCTGCGCGGTCTTCGGATCGTTATAAATCTTGTATTTCACTTCGAAAGCTTCGACGATCTTCTTGACAAAATTCTTCTGCTTGCATTCGTCGATTTCTCTGTTCTTTTTGGAAGGCGAGAGACAACCCTTCTCGAAATTGCGAATAATGTTTCTCAAATTCGACGTTTCTCGAGGTTCTCGCGTCGATTGAAGAATTGTCCGCGAACTAGCAGCCTCGTGGCCGTTGCACGGTTTGTCGTTGTGCGCAGCTCTCATCATATTGCTAGTGCTTGCAGTACCGACTGCAACTTTGTTCTTCTTAGCTGAACGATTCTTAGAGCAGTCGATCCAATTTCTCGTTATAAACTCCTCTTGCTCCACCTCAGGCTATAACAGAATAAAAAAAAAAGATAAATTTGCAAATGCGTTAATACAATTTCTTGCTCGTTATTAACTATTCCGTTATTGGCAAAGTTTTCACAGATAATAGAAAGGATGCGTCGAACAACCAACCTTCCAGTTTCTCTCCATCAAGATATTCATCCTCGTTGTACTTGTTTCAGCAATCCTACGTATTTTAAGTTTCACCGAGTCTAAGCTCTACACTGTTGCGTGGAATTACCACGACTAAATCGAATTAAATTCGCGTTAAGAATTTTGGTTAGTGTCCGGATAGATGACGCGATTCACTCAATTGCACGTTAAATCACACTTTCGGCGTAAACTCGATGTCGAGAGCTTGAAATTTAACTATTAAGTGAAGGTCCAGCGATTAACACAGCCTACTTATACCTTCCGGGGTAGGTAAAAGTCGGTACTATTTACCTGGCAACCTGTCCTGTTCGAAGGGAAAGGTCAAGTCGGATTTATAATTAGGGTCAAGTCGAGGCTTGGTATATTTCGAAACTTTCTACCAACGTTCCATCGACTAATTTCTACATAATTCATAATATTTATATTTGGATAATTCAATTAGCTTTCGCCGCTTAACTCTTTTATCCTAAAACGATTCAAAATATACCCCTAAGCGGTATAAAATCGATACTCGGTAGCAATGCCATTTTGCAAAAAAGATATTCCGACCTCGCCTTTTCGTTTTTCCACTTTTTCCGCTTCATTTTTACACCGAGCCATAAAGCTGGCATGGTAATTGAATCGAGAACACGCGGTGGAAGTCACAGAGAAAAAGCGTGTGGACGCGCAACCAGCATCGATGATTAATTGCTCGTCGTTCTTGAAAATTTCTACCTACGCGGATTCAAAAAATAAAGGAACGCGAGAACAAGTGGAAATAACGCGAACTAGATGTTCCTCGTTGTACGAATCCCGATATATTCGATGTATAACGAAAAGATAATTGGATATAACGAAGATCACACCGATTAAGAAAATCAACGCCAACATCGTGTACTTTTGTTAAATTAATTAAATTGTCGTTTGTACGCCCAAGGATCGGGCGTATTGTCTCTCCTCTGTGTATACAATTTCCATCGTTCTCGCTATATAGATTTTCCGTTTATTAAAACAGGATCATGCAAATTTATCGGGCGATTGGCGAATGCAAATTATGGTATCGGCAGGACGTTACTCGTCCGTCCCCGTTCCTGAGGTCCGGCTTATTCGATCCCTTTAACGACCATATCTGCCAAAAGTAAGCTTCCTTGCAGAAACGACGAGAAACAAAACAATATTCTGGGATTTTCCACCGGGACAATATATCGTCCTCGCTAGGAAATATCGGTACAACTACCTGCCACCGTAATCGATTGGCATTCGACAGAACGGTTTTACCGATCCCTTGTGCGCGTATCGATACCGAATACCCATCAGGGATTAAAATGAATCGAGGAGAATTTCAAACGAGGGGATTCTGTAGTATAAGTTGACTCGTTTGTTCGTTCGGTATTACATATTACGTTCGGCGGAGACACCGATTGATACGAGGAAATTCGGGAAATTGTACGGAGGAAGGTGAAACAATTGCAATTTCTCTCGTCGTCTTTCGAATACTTGAAAACCACCGACGTGTCTCATCCTCGTAGACGGACGATTACCATTCTGCAGACTAATCGGATTCTGGGATATTAATCGCGTTGCAGAAAACGACGTTAGTGGCGCGAGTAAACGTAAAACACGCCGTAGCCGTAAATAAGCAGAACGTTTCAGAAATTTCACGAACGCGTATTAAATCGAATAACACGTTGACCTTGATTATTTACTTAGTCGCGTACAGTAAAATTTATAATTACCATTCGATCAGATCAGATATGATAAAATAACATTGAAATTTTCAAAATATCCATCGTATTGTTGCCACGATACATCGTTTTGCAGTCGTGAAAAATTACTTTACGAGTTTTGCGCAGATACCTACCAAAGAAAAAGCCGATAATTCGACGAATAAGGTTTTCTCCGCTTTCCTTTTGGCGCAAAAGAAATTAAAATATCGATGGTTGTATCGATTAATAGGTATTGCGTTGCGGCGTAAAAATCTGTCCTATCGCTACAGAGAGAAATTGTTACGTACGGGCGAGCCTGAACGAAGAAATGGAATTTAGCAGTGGATTAAATATCAATGGAGGAGAAAAGGATGACCGATAGGATCGTGGACCACGACGAAGATTACGATATCTCTGTATTCAGCTGGCTAGCGGTAAATCAGGATATCGATACAATTTGCTTGCATCTACCGGTCTTTTCTCGCGTCAATTCTCATACAGTTCGTATTTAATATCACGTTGCGCTAATTGCCCGTGGAAATTAAATACGTGGGACAGACGGATACGCGGCTAGAGAAAGAGGGAAATTGGATTTCCCGTAAACTCGTGCAACGATCGGTGCAAGCTCTTCCAATTTTCTCGTTTCTTTGTACGATCGACAATCAGAGAAAGTTACCGTATTGCGACGTTACAATTTTCCCGTAATCGGTGTAATTCTCGGCGAGAAGCCTTCGATCGAATCCAATCTTCTCGATGAAACGTGAATTAACGCGATACGATTCTTTCGGTATTAACGAGACGGCTACAAGAAATTTACGAGGCGAGCCAAAAAGTCGAGTTGATAGAGCGTTTGAAATATTTGCAAAATGTACACGTCATAAAAGATATAACATAGAAAAAACGAAGCTGGCACCCCGCTGGGGGTAGCCACCCACATGATATATTTATTTTATTTATTTTTTTGTCACCAATAAGATATAACACTTTACCAAATGTCCATAAGGACAAATTGTAAAAAACCAAAATAAAATAAAATAAAAAAAAAAGTACACGGTGGACGAAACAAAGCGCTACAAGTTCTTAGGAATTACCGTAGATACGCGTTTCTTATGAATTTTCGAGGTAGGTCTTCCGCTTATTTTTAAATCTAACGAACAATGAATTTTTATTCCTTGCGCCTTGCATACGCAATACGAACACGAAGATAGTAATTTCCATGGGGACACATCCTTCGTACCGTTTACCTACATTAGTTAGGTAAAACAGAAAGTAGGATGCGCACCATCAATCGTTATTTATTACCCGAGTATGCTGTTTGGATTTATGGTATTCGTTATTTCTAGTGTCACATCACCCTCGTCTCTGTATTAGAATCAGGCAGAAAGGCACGTATACCTGACACAGCGTATAGAAACTACCCGATTCTTTTAATCCATTTGTTTTAACGCAGCATCCATAAAATTCCAGTAAGTTTTCTTTTTTTTTTATTTTTATTTTGGTTTTTTACAATTTGTCCTTATGGACATTTGGTAAAGTGTTATATCTTATTGGTGAAGAAAAAAAAAAAAATAAAAATAAATATAGCATGTGGGTAGCTACCCCCAGCGGGGTGCCAGCTTCGTTTTTTCTAAGTTATATCTTTTATGTATTCCAGTAAGTGTAATAGTAAATTCTTAGTCTGAACGTGTATTCGTTTTACGAATAAAATTTATCGATAATAATAAATTCAACAATGACGGGAAATTCAAGAATCGAAGAAAAAACGTTGGACACGCTATCGTTAAAAGGCAACTCGATACGAAGAAGCACCTCTGTGAAATTATTACTTTCATCTTGCAACGAAAAAACAAATGCCGATCGCGTAATCCTTAGCCGACTCGATAGCCGCTCATTTCCTCATTTCCGAACACGGGAGAGCATTTTCTCTCTAATTTCGCTTCGGCTCGTCCCATCTGTTTATGTCAGAAATTTAGTTGCAAAGAAATCCGATTGAAACGACGTAATTAGAACACGACAGGTTCAGCTCGCGATTATTCGTACCGATCAAAGCCAGTTACACGACGATCAGTATCAGAAACTGTGTTACGGACTGCCTACCGCTTAACTCTTTATCCTTTCTCGAATTTGTCGAATAGCCGCGTTACGTACAACGTTTTTCGATTTTACGGAGAACTTAACTTATCGATGATTTCGTTCACGCAGGATCGAATCACGCCATCGGCTACGGTTCTCCCAGATCGCCCGGAGAACGACGAGAAACGCAACGAGTCTTGACAAGGATAAAGCTTCCGTCGAGGAAAGTTAACGAGACAACGTACGATTCTGATCCTGCTAAACCATCTCCTGTAAAATTAACGCGGTTGATAACGAAGCCTACGAATCATAGACTTGTTTCTAAATAATTTGAAATACTTTATTGCATTTATAAAAGATATAACTTAGAAAAAACGAAGCTGGAACCCCGCTGGGGGTAGCCACCCACATGCTATATTTATTTTTATTTTATTTTTTTTTCACCAATAAGATATAACACTTTACCAAATGTCCATAAGGACAAATTGTAAAAAAAAAACTTTATTGCATTTCTCATTGCCAATTCAATCGTACTAATCTTTCGAACGAATAAATAAATCAGCAAATAAATATTCTGCCCAAGTTTTAGGATTTCTCTTTTGGATTTAGATTTTCCTCTAGAAATATTCTTTCCTATTCACCGTACGTTGTAAAGTATTTGCAATAATGAGCTGGCATTAGACACTCTCTACGCGTTTTGCGCTATAATTCGGATTTATATGACAAATATATTAACAGCGATAGATGCCGTTTGGTCCACGTATACGCACGATACACGATCAAATCTTTTTCATAAAAGATATAACTTAGAAAAAACGAAGCTGGCACCCCGCTGGGGGTAGCCACCCACATGCTATATTTATTTTTATTTTATTTTTTTTTCACCAATAAGATATAACACTTTACCAAATGTCCATAAGGACAAATTGTAAAAAAAAACTTTATTGCATTTCTCATTGCCAATTCAATCGTACTAATCTTATAGAGAATAAATAAATCAGCAAATAAATATTCTGCCGAGGTTTTAGGATTTCTCTTTTGGATTTAGATTTTCCTCTAGAAATATTCTTTCCTATTCACCGTACGTTGTAAAGTATTTGCAATAATGAGCTGGCATTAGACACTCTACGCGTTTTGCACTATAATTCGGATTTATATGACAAATATATTAACAGCGATAGATGCCGTTTGGTCCACGTATACGCACGATACACGATCAAATCTTTTTATCAAGCTGTTTGCACGAATGCTCGATCGCTTAGAGTTTCAGAAACACCAAGAAGAACCGTACGTAGTAAGTAACACTGCTGCAAATAGCTATCAACGATCCTCGTTTTTAATTATGGTAGTAAATACGAATTTTACGACAACCCAGAATTAATGACACTCGGACAGTTTTAAAAAGCACAATGCAACAATAAAAATGTACGATGCCATTGATCTGCGAATTCACTTAACGCGAAAATCTACGTTTATTACCGTGATAATACCGTAATACCTACTTAGTCGAGGTTCCATTGTTGAAAAATGGGTAGTTCGTTTGCACCTTTTGCCTGCTGATCCTAATCACGCCAGATTTTTGTATGTTTCGCATCTTCGACAAAAGAATCCAGAGAACTAACGAACGTTTGTCAGTGCTTAGAAGAAAATTTGCAACAAATTCGAAGAAAAATGATCGTCTAAATACGTGATTGACGCGAATGCATTTCATGAAAGAAAAATGCAAGTTCAGAGGCGACTGGTTGACAAAGTGGCAAATTCACCATCGTGCTGACCTTTGACCTAGTTCTTTGTCCGAGAAAACGTTTGCGTGGGTGGAATACAACGGAGATAAAGCAGTCTGGGGTAGAGAAAATCAGTCGTTTTGGCGCCAAACGCATCGATTTTCAAGAAATCCTACGAACTTTTCATGCATCAACCATGAAGCTATATCAGACTTCTCGTCCCGACGATCTTTTCGCTTGATCGAAAGCTGATCAAAACGTTCCCCGAATACGCGACGCTTTCGATTTTCCAACAGCTCGTTTTTCCCTCCACGAGACGCTTTATTTTATTTCTATTATTTATTTATTTAATTTATTCGCGATACGTTAACCACGATCGGTCTTTTCCGATTTATCCGTGAATCTCTTTGTCGCATACCGTAGCTATCAGGAGTTTCAATAATTCAAAGATAGTTAGTACCGTTGTAAATTATTTATCGCTTATCAAGCAAATGATGCAAATTTCACCGCACGCATCTCTAAACTCTGACGTACTATTTCACGCTGCAGTAAAATTACGGAATAATTGTCTGTACGTGCATGCGGCTAAAGTATTTATAATTCCACCGACGAACCTATCAGCAAGCGTAAATCGATTCCAATAATTTTCTTCTTAAAATACGGAACGATATTAAATATCATACGTTATTTGTTACTTTAAACATTAATATTTAATGATATTTAAATATCGCGAATAAATACGTGACCAGAGCGAAGATATTAAAAAGCTGTCATTGTGCGAAGCATTTTAAACCGTGTTTGGCAAATTGACCTTGGCTGCACTTCCGTCCGTTATCTGCCCTTTGAGCGAGCCGTTCGCTCTGACGATTCAATAAAAATTTATTACGCTCGCATTCGTGCATCGCTGATCCAGGGCCAGTTCTGCGAGTACTTTATTTCCGAGTACAATCGTCGTCTACGGTTGTCGCGCGTGTTCATCGTGTTCCGTTGGATAAGATGGACGACATCGCCGAAGAAGTATCATTCGAGAGGGATTTACTTTTCAAACAAACGAGAAGAAAAGTCGTACTCTTGTTCGTCGCTATCCGATTTTCAGAAGTCGATAGATCTCCAGTTTGAAGATTCTTTCTTCAATGTGAGAAAATCCACGAAGATTATGGATAAAAGGCTGGGCACGAGCTCGGGGATTGGCTGTCGCTTCTTGGACGAGGAAGAAACGAAGAAGACAGAGTGTCGTCATCGAGAAACGATGGAGGATACGTTCCTGTTGGAACGTGAGAAAAAAAGCCGCTAAATGATCATGCAAAGAGCAGTCTGCAACTTTTCTCGCTGATATTCGGGGTTACCCTTCCTTCTCGAATTCGTTTCCATCTTTGGTCAACCAAAGAGCGCGTTCGACACCCACCCGCGCAAACTACGAAGACCGATTTATACGAGAGACCTTCGCGATTTTCGCTAAACGCGAAAAACGGTAGGATCGTTGTTCGCGGGAAAGCGGTTTCGGTCGGCGGCGCGACTCGCGAGGGATTCTCCAGGGAAATCTCAAAGACCTAGGGAGTCTCGAGGCAACTGACCAACGATAAATTATCTTTGTTCATTCGACTGCTCTATCTTGCAGATCCAACTCGAACGACCGAGTGGTCTAGAGTTTGTTCGTTCTTTCGACCGTCTCGTACATCTCTCGGAGAACGTGAAACACAGCAGGGAGGAGAATGGCAAGTTACGACGCGACAAAGTTTTCTCGGGAAGCGTCTATTACGTGGAGGAATTAAAATTCACGAGGCATCAACTGCATTCTCAGTTACGTGACACCATCAGCCGATCGTGGAATAATTTGGCAGAAAAACCAGATTACGAATGTCGAAGTCGACCGACGAATCGATCCACGATGATTCTTTCTTCCAGTAGTTCCAACGATTCCGACTACCACAGCTAGCGATACTCCAGTGTCTCGTGGAACGAGAGCCGGACGTGTCAGCGGAAAGAAGCAACGCTGAAAACACGAAAGTACAACGGCTTCCCTTTGCGTAATTCCGTTACGAAGGGCAGAGTAACGAGAGTAGATTTTTCGATAGATTTAATAGTTACCACAACGTACGTTTAATCGGGATATACTTGAGAAATTAGGTTGGTTAAAAAGTTTATCGCCAAGCTGCGCGTTAGACTTGGTGCACGCTGTCCAGATTAAGAAACGTTCGAATAATTTGGCGTAACCAAATCTGTTCGACGATCTCTGGCGAATATAATGCAGGTATTTGAAAAGAAAGATGGAGAGAGTGGAGTATTTGTGGACTTTACCTCGATACTCGTCCCGCCGTTCGAAAAATGTAAATTAACCCGTCGAATCGATATTTAACGTCTTCCGCAGGATTTTAAGGCGTAGTAGATGACGAATCAATTTTCCGAAATCTTATATTTAGGAAGCGCGAGGAATTGTTATTTTATGGCCGCGGAGCGTTGCTGCTAGTAAAAGAAGGTTTAATCGATAGAAGAGGGGTCATCGAGTCGTTAAAAAATATATCTCTGATTAAAATCTAATTGATCTTTTATTCGATACCCACGCTTCGATGGTATCCGTATCGTTTCGTTCGTATGCATTGATTCACGAGGATGATATTTTGCGTGATTAAACAGACATTAATCGGCGGATGTTTATGGATTTACGAAAAATAAAAAGATCTCGAGATTCTACGAAATATTCGGAACAAAGTGCTCGCTCTAATGTCCAGCGAGTGAAATAAATCCCCATTTAGATTCCATTAATTTCTTTAATTGCAAAAATATGAATTTACGTAAAGACCCGCAGCCTAGTAATAACGAAAATAGCTACAAATATGTTTTATCTCTAAAGTGCAATGCGTTTCAGCGGAACAAATTGGATCGTGGCAATTAATCAATCGCAACGTGCGCCCTTTGTAATGTAATCGTATAATTATATCCAGAATGAAGAGCGCGAGTGTTTCAGGCATAACAGGCAGGTTACCTCCAGGCGAAATCATTCTACCGGCGATTTAACGAAAGGAGGTTAATTGCAAAATTATGTGAGAGTACCGAATCCCAGGTAGCGTCTTCGCAAGAATATCGAAGACCAGTCGTTTCTATGGAACGACGTGCTCTGACGTAGAAGTATATAAAATATATAGAACGAAAAGCTCGCGCTATATTCCGCATACGCTCTCAATATATATTTATATATAACAAAAAAAATATTTCTCTCATAACTCGATCATTTCCGATCCGTTTCCATACCGAGCGAGTCGCTAGTCAAATTTTCGTAATTTTCGATGTAATTCGATAACGAGCCTCGCAACTTCCATTCCGACGTAACTTCATTTTCGTAGCAACGTTCGACCGATGTTTGTTCGCATTGCGTTTAAAATGGAAATAAAGATGTAAAACTTTGAAACGTTATTGGAATTTGGCCCTTTTCTCTACCTTCGCCCCCTTTTTCGCAATTGCAACGCTAATACGACTGTCACGAAAGTTAAATTAGCAAACTTAGCTCCAAACATTTAATCGACTCCGGCGATTCTCGATTAATTTCGACTTGTACAGAACCGCAAAGTTATTTCTGCGTGGAAACAATTATGGGACGGAAGAACTTTGAATCTACTACTCGTTTTTTTTTTTTTGGGGGGGGGGGGACATTTTTTTTATTTTATTTTGGTTATTTTACAATTTGTCCTTATGGACATTTGGTAAAGTGTTATATCTTATTGGTGAAGAAAAAAAATAAAATAAAAATAAATATAGCATGTGGGTGGCTACCCCCAGCGGGGTGCCAGCTTCGTTTTTTCTAAGTTATATCTTTTATGTTACTATTCGTATTGCTGGAAAAAGAACGAACACTTCGCGACGCACGTCGAGTCAAAGAGTCGCTTTCTATTCATTGTATGTACCGACGTCCAGCGTGAGACATCGAGAAAGATAAGGAACGTCTGCTCGAAAGCGCACGTAACCGTAGCGTAAGTTGCAACCATCGAATTCAAGTACCGCGAATGACGCCTTTCTCAGATCTCTCTTTCCCTTCCAAGGGAAGACGTAGTCGCGCGTACAATTTGCATGATCGCGTCCTCGGATCATCGGTTCTTCCGATAAGTGGACAAGCATCCGTTCGATCCAACAGTTCCTCGCGCATCGCGAAAATAACGTTTCCCGATCGTGCTATTTCTATAGCGGCACGGTCGGTTGCACATTCGCATAGTTAGTCGACCTAGAAACGAATTTCGCTCTGTTCCTTTGTATATATTGTATTTAGTTCGCGATTAATTCTAGAATCGCAGAATATCGAACTGTTGAGCAACGTCGGACGGATTAAAATAAAAACTTTTTCTCGTTCAGATAACGCTTATTTTCGTATAGTACGATAGGATTGTCCGAGTTACCTATAAGCTTCGACGGCTTAAAATTCTTCAAATTTTATACTTTGCACAGCATAGCGAAGCTTGTTGTATTCATCGTGCTTGTCACATCGTGACTCGTCGTTAATTTATAATAACGTAACAAAGAAACAATGAGAAAATATCGTCTGTTTCCCATTGTTACTATACGTTTATTTATTCTTATTATTAAATATACAGAATTTAGCGAATTACGAGGTAAATTACTTGGCTTCGATCAAATATGCTTTTGGCTCGAGTAACCGTACGTGCATGTACGTACGTATGATAGACACGGAACTAGCCAGGGCAAAGAGACGGGTAGCAACGGAAATAGTACGGAGAGAGTATTTTTCTCGTGTAAACCACATTTCTGATATACAGTCGTTTAATTTTGTTGTTGGTACCGTTGCTGCGAGCCATTCTTTCCGCTCAACAAGGGTCAGACAGCGTACCAAACATCTTTGTTCTTCCTTGTTGCGCACGAAGCGGTTCCGTTCCTTCGGGGATTCGTTGAAACGAGCTGGTTCCCGAGACGAAATAAATTCTTTCTCGTCGCTGGCTAAAGGTGGCGCATACAGACGAGAAATTTTCGAGACCGTCTCGAGACTAACGTCCTTATATACGAGCTTACCCGCGATGAGAACAACGCCCCGATAAGCGAAACTCTCTTTACGAGAATAGCTCTAATGCCAGATTAGAATGCCACGAACCCATGAAATCCTTCGTGGTTTCGCCAATTCCAATGTAATTTTTATCAAGGCAAAGTCCGCTAAGTCCGGAAATAAATATCTTTGGTTCTTTCAACTTTCCGCGTGATCTCTGATTTTTAAGAAAATCTAGAAATTCCGGCAACTACCGTGAAACGAATTGCGAGATACTGGCAACAAAATCCAGCCAGCGCGTTTCGCGATGCTCTTATCCCGTTACGAAAGAAAAAAGGGAAGAAAGCGCTAGTAGATACGCAAGATCGGATTAGCTTTAAAGATCGACGAAAAGACGAAAGACGATTCAATTTTGTCGAATTCGACTCTCGGTACATCGGATTCTAGATATATATATATATATTTCGCTCTTAACCTTCCCTTTTTACGAAAGCTACTTTACCCTCCAGTATACCCTGAATCGAAACTTCCCTAATTTTCGTTCTCGAGGGTCGATGGCTAAGGATCGTTACGACGGACTAAAGGGTCATTAAATCAAGGTGGATGTGCGCGATGCAAATTAAATACATTATTACACTCGATCAATCGCGAATCGCTGCAAGATATTTTTAAAACTTGAATCACACTCGGATACTTAATCTCTTAGGTACGACGCGCCACTATAGTGGTTCGCTCTACCGACTCGTTCGCTCACCGTTTGAACCCAACGATCTATTTCATTTGTCTTTGTCACGCTTTCTTTGTCCTCGCAATGTTTTGTATCAGCGTTAACAATATACAGGCAGAATATATAGTCTTTGTTTTTCATACACCAGTGTCAGATATCAATTGTTGCTTTCCGTTAAAATATTTAAATGTACCATTATTAGATGCTCCTTTTAACATGCCGATCCGTATCCTTATAATTTTTTAGAATCCTCGACCCGAAAATGTCGCTAGAAAATAGAAAACGAAGAGCAATTTGAGAAACACTATCGCGCTGGAAATTGGAAATTGTGACGCGGGTCTGTGTGTCGTGCCGTGCTTTGAAATATATCACACTCAATTGTATTATTAATTATTAAATTATTAAAGTTCAAGCATATGCGTTGTATCTTCAAGAAAAATTACAATTTAATTATCAGAAATTTCGTTTCAATGTGCTCGCGTAGAGAACATCATTATCCGTCGCATATCGCGACGCTTATTATCGTTTACGCGTAATTCGCGTCAAACTCTGCCCCGCACAAAATTCAATCTAAGATGTTAAAAAGCTTCAGTCGTTACTCGCAGATCAGTTTTCATCGTATTTGAAATCACACTTACACTTGGTTCGAGTTTAAGCTTTGGTTAAGCCAGTTTCGAGAAAACAACGCCACGATAATCGTGTCGTTCCGTAACTGTAATTATACTGTTAATATAGGTGTTGCAATGGTTTCGTCGACGCACGAGACGAAGCAACGATAAACTTTCAAGGGAGCGAAACACGTAACAGGGTATTAAGTAGCAGGATAGTAGCAGATCCGCCTACACGTCTTACCATGCCAACGATCTCCAAAATTGTTGCGGCGTACAAACGAGATATTACGTGTTCGCTGATTGCTACCGTACTCGGTACGCGACTTCCGCCAAAGTACCGACATAGTTGAAACTCTGCATTCACGATCCGTGAAATTTTCTTTCGATAAATAGACACGGATGCACTCCAGATAAAATATACGCAAAGATATCCGACGTACGAACTTTTTCGCTATTCTGAAAATATTTAGATGCGTATGTGTTCGTTACTTCGCCAATGAATTTAAACATCCTCAAACCTGCTATTTTCCGAAAAAGAATTTTTTTCCAAAAATCAGGCGAATTGAGTTGTCTCCACACCGTTCAAACTAGAGCGTATAGTATCGATATTTCTCTTTTTTAATGTTGTAGGTGTTAAACCCAGGAAGATAGAGATCTATCGATCACTCACAGGATAAGAGGCGATAAATGTTCCATTTTACAAATGTAAAAAACGAGCAGAAAGAAGGGAATGTTTAATTTTGCAATTTTTAAATGTCGAATTAATTTTCATGTCGTCGATGAGATCGCGTTGATAAGACTTTTGATAGCAGGCGCACGTAGTCGAAGAAGTTCCGTTACAACAGTTTCTCCGCGGCTGTCGCACAGCGCACAACGCATTGTCAAAGCGTTAGCGAACATGCTTTGACCGGCGAAGCATGTAGCGCGAGTTCAACCATGTTGTACTCGGGTGCTTAGCCACGTGTTGACACGCGTGTTTCCATATCTGCTTGCGGATGACGTTGAGGGATGGTCGTTAATGTACGACGACGTATATTCCTAAATGTTTGATCATGGATTACCGCATGTGTTCGCGTGTATTTAGCGCGTGATAACTCGCGTGCGCGCGCTTCTGCGTCCGATAGCCATCTACGCGTTTGCATAGGAATTCTTACGCGATATTCTTTATATATTTACCGCGTGTCATTTTACCGTGTTACACACACGCATATTTCGTAATAATTCGATTATTTCCAAATTTGTCTAACAGGTTTCGCGTGTGTTTGCTTGTATGTGTGTACGTTCACTTACGTAATATCGCGTGAATTTTCTCTCACGCGATTTCGATGAAATTTTTCAACTATGCACGATCGAATTTTCGTATTATCGAACATCGCGTAGCGATGCACGTACGATAGCGTTCGTGTGGACAGGCCAAGTTTTAACATGGATTTAATCGTTTGCAAAATCGTTGCGAAATATTTGGTACCATTGTGAGATGTATATCCAGGGTGTATTTTGTATCCGTTAGTAACAACTCGAATAAGTATATTACCAACATAATGGAAGATTTTGCGCAGCCACCTCGCCTCGGGGAGAGACCTGGTGATCGTTATCGTGCTCCGGAGGATATTCTTCCGAATGTGATTCCGGGTTAAGTACGCCATCAATTTTTCGGTATAGAATCCGTGACTTATATTAACTGCTACCAAGTATTTAGATTTATCGGTGTCTTCTATTCGTAAAAAGTTATTTTCCGATATTTTGTGACAGGAAATATCAGCTATCAAACACGTCCCATCTTCTTCCGATATCTTGTCCACGAAAACCCGAATATGCCGATGAATTTTTCAACTCGATAAATCGCGAAGCTCGCGTTGCTGTATCTTTAAGATTCACCCCGTGAGACGTTTTATCTTCGATTCGTTTCCAACGATGAAATATACCTGCTTCCTCTAGATCAATTTCTTTCTCTAGTTTTAGCCACCTTCAACGTTTTATAGATAGAATGGCGCGTCATTCGTCTTTGCTAACGTTTACGGTTGAACTAAGAGATAGCGGATCACGTTTCCTATTGTTAAATATCGTCCTGTTCCCCTTCGTTCACCGCTCGAAATATACGCTCGATAATTAAGATTTATAGTCCTTGTTATCGAGTCCGATTCGAGCTTTCCTCGTCTCTTCCATTAGATAGCGTTAATAATCGCAATTATACAAACGTTGGATCTGTTGTTAATTTGTCGGCTAGTTAAGCTTCCGACTTGGTCAAAATTTAATTCGATTCGTTTACGCCTCGATCTCTTTCTCTTTTCTTCTTACCCTTTAATTAGAATATTTCTTCTATTTTAGAGTATATCACCTCGCTGATAACAAACATTGAGAAATTACAAATTCACTCTTCTCCTTTTCTTATTAAACGTTTAATAGTCTCAACAAAAATTGTATCGCTCGATCGATTAATCGATTAATTAATTAATTACCGTACAATTTCCTATTTTTAGGAACTAATATCGTTCGAGTAGAATTGGGACGAGCACGGTAATTAACCTTTCTAAAACTGTAGACAAGTCAAAAATAGTTCCTTCAACCCGTTGTTTCGATTACGAACGAACACAATCAGCGGCACATAGGGGTGGGCTAACGTGGGTGTAGCGATGCTGACGTCACTGCTGCTTCTGTAAATCGTTTACCCCTAATGGAATATGCATGAACCCTTGTTTAAATCCACGTGGCGTGTGAGAAAGTTTGGAAAATTTCACGAGTACAGGAATCGGCTATCTGCGAAATATGTACATACGATTCGCTAAACATTCGATTATCGTTGTTTCGAATCATAAAGCGATCTTCGACGTTCCAAAGTCGTCTAATCCCAATTTGCCGATTAATCTTTTTGCAATTTTTGAAAGCTGATTAGGAGCACAAATTTTACTCTCTTTTCTCTTTCGAATTCTAATTACGAGAAAGTAAAGTATTCGTAGAAAACAAATTTTATACATATGCTAATTCTAATGTAAATCAACGAACGCGATATCGATTCGCACTAACGACGATGGAAATCGTTGTTTCGAATTATAAAGCGATCTTCGACGTTCCAAAGTCGTCTAATCCCAATTTGCCGATTAATCTTTTTGCAATTTTTGAAAGCTGATTAGGAGCACAAATTTTACCCTCCTTTCTCTTTCGAATTCTAATTACGTGAAAGTAAAATATTCATAGAAAACAAATTTTATAAATATGCTGATTCTAATGTAAATCAGCGAACGCGATATCGATCCGCACTAACGACAATGGAAATGGTTGTTTCGAATTATAAAGCGATCTTCGACGTTCCGAAGTCGTCTAATCCCAATTTTCCGATTAATCTTTTTGCAATTTTTGAAAGCTGATTAGGAGCACAAATTTTACTCTCTTTTCTCTTTCGAATTCTAATTACGCGAAAGTAAAATATTCGTAGAAAACAAATTTTATAGATATGCTGATTCTAATGTAAATCAACGAACGCGATATCGATCCGCACTAACGACAATGGAAATGGTTGTTTCGAATTATAAAGCGATCTTCGACGTTCCGAAGTCGTCTAATCCCAATTTGTCGATTAATCCTTTTGCAATTTTTGAAAGCTGATTAGGAGCACAAATTTTACTCTCTTTTCTCTTTCGAATTCTAATTACGTGAAAGTAAAATATTCGTAGAAAACAAACTTTATACATATGCTAATTCTAATGTAAATCAACGAACGCGATATCGATCCGCACTAACGACGATGGAAATCGTTGTTTCGAATTATAAAGCGATCTTCGACGTTCCGAAGTCGTCTAATCCCAATTTGCCGATTAATCCTTTTGCAATGTTTGAAAACTGATTAGGACAAATTTTACTCTCTTTCTCTTTCGAATTCTAATTACGAGAAAGTAAAATATTCGTAGAAAACAAATTTTATAAATATGCTGATTCTAATGTAAATTAACGAACGCGATATCGATCCGCACTAACGATGGTGGAAATCGTTGTTTCGAATTATAAAGCGATCTTCGACGTTCCAAAGTCGTCTAATCCCAATTTTCCGATTAATCTTTTTGCAATGTTTGAAAACTGATTAGGACAAATTTTACTCTCTTTTCTCTTTCGAATTCTAATTACGTGAAAGTAAAATATTCGTAGAAAACAAATTTTATAAATATGCTGATTCTAATGTAAATCAACGAACGCGATATCGATCCGCACTAACGACAATGGAAATCGTTGCTCTCTCAAGCTGTTTCGCGAGGTGCGCCGCGACAATCTACGTTTAAGTAGACTCCTTTGCGACGTTTGTGGCCGCACGTGGCCGAGAAAGACAACTTTCCAGGGTATTCGTTTCGGTTCACGTTTGTCATCCGTTTCACCCTTCCAGTATTCCATCGCCCGGTTCACCCGTTTTATATTCCAAACGCATCGTCACAGGAAACACGATATTTAACTTCTTGCTCTCATTTTTTCCCGTCCGAAGGAACCAACAATTTTCGGCAAACGCGATGAAATTTAAATATCTTGGGGAGAAAGGTCGAAGAATTCATTAGAACGACCTAATAGGAGATGAAAGAGGAAAAGAAAGAACTACCGCGATAAATTATCACGGAACTTGTTATTAGATCGATTTGACGGGGGAAAGCGAGGGAAAGGAAAAAAGATCGAACAAATAGAAAAATCTAATTTCACTACGTAATCCTCGATTGAAAACGTAAAGTCGTTGTAAATCACTGTTTGCGTGCCACCTGCGAGCGGTTCTTGTTGTCGATGGATCGCATTCTTTATTAAAAATTTCCCCGGACGTTAATTACATTCGTTTAATTTTTTGCCTACACCAACGTACTTGATCAAGAAATCGCGATCGCGATAAAATACACGACGAATCGCGCTTTAGCGTACAATACGCGCAACTTATCTTTCAATTACTCGATGATAAGAACGTCGTATTTTTTTTTTTATTCTCACGCTATCTTCCGTAAAAGAGATATATTTGTAGGAATTTTTATGAATTATGACGACGATTAATCATCCCCTATCGTGACATATACGACGTACCATTTTCCAAGAGGCAAAAGTAAATCTGTCCCCTTTCTATTTGTTCACGAAATCGTATAAAGCTGACTTATCCGTGGGTTCGTCGATCGTATTAAAATCGGGACTTCAGTTTCCGAATAAATTGTACCTCTTATCTACGAACTTTCCTTCTATCGCTTCTTCTCCTAAATTGAAAATGAAAAACGATTTCGTTGTATGCGAATCGAAAGCGAGGAGGAACCTTGTCCGATCTTTCCTTCTGTTCGATAACGTTTCGCCGTTTCGAAGTCGTTATTCGAGTATATAATAATAGCCTTCGTAAAATTTGTCTAGAAAATTTCCTAGCAAATAGATGAACGTCGTGAGTGCTCAACGGTATAAATAGTTAAAGAGGAAGGAAGACACGAAGTTAGAGGAAACCTCGCTCAACGTACGAGTTAGAGATTACCTTTAAGAGAGAAATTTCCTTAGGTGACGGAAGAACTTGGGAGAAAAACCGCGATGGAACCGAGAAAAGAAGAGAAAAATACGCTCACGCCGACGAGTTTCCGTCCTTTTTCCATAGCGCGGGCTACGTTCTCGAGGGAACAAAGTACTCCGGTTAAGAGCAATTGCCCGCTTGAAAATCTTTTGTCATCATAAATAAAATATGACTCGAGATATCTCCGTGCGATCCACTGATTTTCGCACAAAGATGTCTACGATGTGTGTAATTTTGTCTGTGGACCAACTGGAACAACGTCGAAGTGCTTCAACCGTGTGCTCTTTTTCTCTGCTCGAGAGATGGAGTCGAGAATGCACGGCTTTATCTTTTAACTTAATCGCGTCAAAGCGACGGTTGTTCGCAATTTTCGATGTAGCTTAAACTTCGTTCCGTACAAGCGACCTCGACGAGTTAATAGGTTTTACCGGTAATTGCAGATGATTAAAACTTCTGTATCTCGATATACGTATTCGGCTAATTCTTCTAATACCACTAACGTAACACGCAAACGAAGATCGATATTTTCGCTACGACCGCCTCTCTCCAATCACGTTGAGTCGATTCTTATTTAAATTAAGACGCAACATCGTTCGAGGAAAAAATATCAATATCGTAATGGATTCGCTTATTGGCATTCGTCCCGTTCGTTTTTATGTGCCGCGAAATTTCCATTTACCGTACTCTTGATCAAGATATCGCGTGAATCTTTTACCTTTCCCTCGATACGATCCCCTCTTTATAAAAGTAACCCTCGGCAGATTCGTGAGAGAATCGAAGATCGTAAAAGGAAGAGCAGTCTAGATGGAAAATAATAAATTCATGTAGTGCTATGAACAAACCTCAATAACAACCATCGTAGAAATTCCATTACGTTATAAATATAATCGTAGCAAAGTACGTTTATTCCTGAGAGTACTTCGCGTCATGAAATAACAATTTCCAAGCATGCTCCGTACCGAAAAACTCGCAGAATTTACGATAGCCAACGCTGGATCAGCAAACTAATTGCGTTTAATGAAAAACTGAATGGCGAAGCTTGCGCGTAAGAATACGTAATAAAAATTGAGTTATAACGCGAACTGCTTAACATTTACTCCGATCTAAGTGTCGTGAGCCGACGCAAATCCGACGACATGCCGATTTTCTTCGACGATACAAGAATTCTCAAGCATCGATCGAACAAAAGCTAAATTTTAATTAATCGAAATACCATTGACTGGGGTACAGCCAATCTTGTGTTTTACACGAGTTCGCTTCTCGTGTATAGCAGCAAACTTTCTCCGGTTAGTCTACATTCTTCCAATAACTGGCCAACTTTTGCAATAAGCATAGAATCGCGTTGTTCCAAATTGCTCGAAAGATCACGATCGTCCAAACTTTCGACATCGTTGATAATCTTCGTGTCTGCTTGCAGCATCTTCCATCGACTAATCATAATCCCTCATATACTAACGCGTCGTACGAAACACAGGTCGAATAATGGAATCACTCGATCGGCTTTACAAATAGATCGATCCGTTATTTCAATTAAATATCACTAATAGTTAATTTCATGGCCAATAAAAGCGGGTTCTTCCGCAAATAGTAATAAATAACTGAAAGAATATTCGACGACCCCGTATCGCTACGATATAAAATCGACCAATTGTCCGACGACCAAGAAACGTAGAAAGGATGTTAAAAGGAAGTTTCGTCGATCAAATTTGAAGATATACCCGAGTAATCTGTAGCAATTTGTTCCACTCGTTCCACTTCTCGTTGGATATCTTTTCTTTCGACGATCGATCGCGAATCGTCCGAAACAACTGTTGTTCTCGTTCAATCTCGCGGACATTCGTAGAAAACTTGGAAATTAAAGAAATATTCTAGTTTAATTCGTGGGAGTGAAAGTTCGTGAGCGCGTACTGTCGACATCGTTTCAACGACTTGTCATTGAACGAAGTATCGCGAAGATCTATAAATCAGTCAGGTATTCTCAACGAGTTCGATGATCCACGAAATGTCTCGCGTCGATAGACGAAACTCACTATCACCGTTTTGTTTCCGATCAAGGAGAAAAGGTGGTCAAGACGAGGAAAATAAACAGCCATGCATGTTTCATGAGGGATAGAACGTTTGAAACTCATGGAGTATTAAGCTTCTGGGTCGGCGTGTACATTACCCTTGTTCTCTTCGAAATTCTTCGTTCAACGGTCTGATCGGAAAAATATGCGAAGCTTGGAATAACAAATTCTTTCGCTCATACGTTGATATTACGATGAATTTCTTTCGATACAGAAAGTCTTGCAGGGCGATAATCGTGGCAGGGAAACGATTTATATCGCCGAAGAAGTTCTCTATCTCTTAGAATATTCACCGATGCGCTATCCATTAATTTTAAGCAAATCTTCCAAAGTAGGTCTCAGAGAGATTTTAAGGCGGTCCATCTTCGTCTCCCAAAACAAATTCGTTCGCGAATCAGTTGCGAAATATAACTCGTAGTTGAAGATTGGTCGCAAATTCAGCGAAGGAAAAAGCGTTTCCGTCTCGTTTCTATTTTCGCTAAAAGGATAACGCTACTTTGTCGATTATTTCTAAATTACCAGAGAAAACAATCTTAGAAGCAGGATAAAATACGATAGTTACGAAAATGTTTTCGAAGAACTATTTAATCGAACAAAAAGGCATTCATCGATGCGAAGAAATCTCGGTCCCTGAGATAATAAATAAATAAATGTAGTTTTGAAACGTTACAGAAAGAATGGACGAGCGATGGGAAAACGATCGAAGAGACTTTCCTCTTCCACCGTTCCAGACATATTGTTAGTAACAAAAAAAGGTCGCGTAACAATACTCACGCACAAGAGGAACGTAAAAAGCAGTCGTGAAAAATCTCTGCAACAATCACGATGACGGCGAAAATCTGAAACTGCTGTCAAGTCCCACGAGTTCTTTCCATAACAAAGGATAAAGGTTCTCTGGAACGCGAGTAAATCCGATTTCCACTTTTTGGAGAAAAAAATACACGCGCAGCTAGTATAGTATTTAGAGAAATTCGGTAGACGGCGGAATAACGTTTGTGTTTTTCGAAAGAGCAACGTACGAATACGTAAACAGCCGAAATCTGGCACGAAGCGATTTACAACGTTAGGTTAACACCGGCACGCAATAAGAGAAATATCGGTGTTTATTTAAATTACATCGCACGCTCGCGAGACAACTTCTTTTCTTAATTCCTCTTCTCAATTTGCACGCTAAAAAGGTCAGCGAATTTAGCGAAGTAAGAAACGAGAATTTAAGATTCCGCGATGATAAAAGTTGCGATGTAAAATTTTCCAGAGGAAAAAAATTTCATTTTCGGTGAAATTAAATCGAACCTCCTCGGTTAAAAAAAATCTTCCCTTTCTATAAAATTCTAACGCAGATGGAAATTGTTTTAGATGGTAAAGTTTCAATAAACTGGTAGGGTGATAACGTTCGTATCGAAAGCGTCTTTGCGTGTATTCGTACCAGCGAATTCATTGAATTTCCGCAGTGTAAGCTTCAAATAATCCGATAATAGAATACCGATATAAATGCACTTCATTGCACATCTCTCAGTGTCTATTGCCTATCGTATTGGCGAAACAATTGTATATTCAAAGGTAGAAAATTGTTTAACAGCGGTAAATCGTTTGGCGCGATATTCGCCTAACATAAAAGTGCGAATGCTTTTGTGCGGCCCATGGTCGTAAAGAAAGTTCCAGGGTTTAAGCGCGTGTATTGCCCGCATGGCCTGCGAAACGACGTTCGAGGCCAGGACATCGTGAAAGAATAAATCCTGGGACTTACAAAAATAAGCAAGGGCCTTCGACAAGAAAAAATCGAAAAACCTATATAAAGGGAAACGAGAAAAAACGAGAGACACAGTTAGAGACAGTCACACCCAGAGTAGCATGTCGCGAGTAATCAACAAAGTCGAGTCGACGGGGAACACGCGAAGAACGGAACAAGTACGACCCAGGTAGCGCGTGCTAACAAGACTGCCAGGTCGTCATCGTACTCGCTCCTGTTAAGGTTATTGCATGTATTTGGATACAAAGAAACGCGTGGATAAATTGTAAGGTAGAAAATATATATATATTGAATATTAAAGTACAAAGCGTGGAATACAATGTGAGCTGGTCCAGATCCGCACGCTGGCAGTGTTACCCTAAGACTAAAAAACCCCGAAGCCAACGTTGCACGTGTACCTCTTATGGTTTGTCTTCGACGCAGTCTTTCGTCTATACGCTGTCGATGGCTCCGGTGCTTGAGAAAACTGAAGACCGGATGTAGAGTTCTCTTAGAAGTGGCGGCCACTTCAACAGCTCCTGTTCGCGGGTCCGTGTAATCTGTTGCGCGGGCACACGCATAGGTCGGTGCCAGTGTCCACGAGGAAGGAAATCCTTGAACTGCTGCCGATCGCGAATATACGGCGGAATACGAAGCCGTCGAAGCTCGCGTTTCCCTGGTTCCAACGACAAGGGAAAGGAATTTCGCGATACCACGTAGAATGCATTTTACCGATATTTAGCTGTGATATCGAGACGGCGATTTTCGGTATTTTGAAAGGAATTTTTTTCATGAAATCACGTAAAAGGATACGATTAAAGAAAACGTCGGCAAGCATCAAACGTTATTTATCGATTCTTATAACTTTAACGTCCTTTATTTCTTTTTTTTTCTTTCTCGAAAAGAAGGAGGGGAAAATGCTATTACGCATACCCAGTAACTGAGTATGTGGGACTCGGCGGATGGAGTCGCCATACCCACTAAATAAAAACCTCTCCTCTATCCGCTCCTCTTATGATACAGGAACCAACCCCGGAACCGTAAAACGTCCTTTATCCCTATCTACCAGTTAACCAAAAAGGAGTCGATATAATAAATTTAAATAAAATCGATAAATTGATTTCGTCTTTCTTATCTTATCGAATATTCTTATCTTATCGAATCAGCAAGAGACAGAGATCGTAATAAGTTTAGTGTTTTATACAAGA
This sequence comes from Bombus pascuorum, assembly GCF_905332965.1. Taxonomy (NCBI): domain Eukaryota; kingdom Metazoa; phylum Arthropoda; class Insecta; order Hymenoptera; family Apidae; genus Bombus; species Bombus pascuorum. The sequence continues at coordinate 789,428 of NC_083490.1, read as the reverse complement.
GCAATAGAAAGCCGAATGCAGCGGGACGAGTAGGCGAGATTTCATCGGATTGGAAAATTGGTCTGCGCGATTTCGTGATAAGACTAAAAGAGAAACTGATGAATAGCAAACGGTATCCGTGTGTACGCTAATTTTCCGCTAACTTTTGTTCAAGTGGATTGTGTCCTCGTAAAGGCGTAGTTATCGTAGTCGTTTCGCAGCATTCTCCACTGTCTGCAACGTATATCGCTTCTTCTTTCTTACGATAAGCACGAATAACGTTATATAGCGAGCAATAGCAACGTAAACATACAAGGATTTTCATGAAACGAAAACACACTTTGTGTAAAGAGCTTGCCCATTATCGAATGTTGCGAAGGCGGCTTAAAGATGAGTCAAGTCCCTTTCGCGAATCTAAAGCGTATTCTCGAGATAGTTCGACAACGTTCGTTAAATCCTGGAGATACGTACGTAGAAAACGATGTAGTCTCACCAATGCGACGCATTAGTTGAAAAACGAACGACCAAATTGCGTGCGACGTTTTAAATAAAAGGAAACATGCGCGACAATGGACATGAAATAGTTACGAAACAGGCCAACGACGGGAAATATTCTCTCCTTTCATCCCTCCTGCATGTCCCAGAATCCTCGTGTCCCGGTAACCTGAAATTCCCGCGTCTTCCTTCTTCTTTTACAAGGACTCCTTTTTTCCTTATTTACAGGCATTCGATAGAATTTCATACTCGCGATTCGGTCCGTACATTCGATAAAATTCGCAAATTTACGTATCGAAAAATCAAGCGAGCTTATTATTCGCATTATTTCTTGAAAATACCATTTGCTTTCGTTAAATATTCCTGGTGCTCGGTACAGTGGCTTCGTGAAATTTAAAATGTAATCGTAATAAACTTTGTTTTTGTACCGCGCGGACCACCTTAATTACACGTGTCGATTATCAAATAAGCACAGTGCTGGATATATACATATATATAATAAATTATTGTATTCCTGTAGTTGAAAACGTAACGACGAATCGCCAGGAACGCGTTTCCGTTTTATCAGTTTCCTCTCTTTACATTCGCGAACAATAACTTGTAATTAACAATTTATATTTAATAAAATGCTTTTATTCGCGAGACGCGTAATTCAGCGCACGAAGAGAATTTTAAAATTGGTACGGTCTAATTTTATTGCTACGTACACGATAGTCGACAAATTACGAGTCATTATGCTTTCAAACTGCAATTGAAAAAACGCCTTCGCTAAATATAAATGACGTACAACGAAATGAAAATATGACTTTTAAATATTATATTTGGAAAACTTTGGAAAAGACAACTGAGTGCACGTAATAAATACTAAGTATGTATGTATGCACTCCCTTTGAAGCCGCACCGAGGCAAATGTCACGTACAACAGAGTATTTGAATTTCCACAAGCCTAGAGTTATAGCGCTTGTTTCGCGCAGTGAAACGTATAAAGAAATGAAACTATGTAACGTAATGATTAAAATTACATTGAAACTGACGTTGAAATTTATTTAGAAAGAATGAAACGAAGAAGCGTAAAGGTGCGAAAGATATATGAACGTTATTTTTAAACCTGGCAGTACGAGGATTCGAATAATTTCTAGAAATATTTATCGTGATAAATTTCATTATTAAAATTCCATTATTTACCAGGCAAATATCATAACTGAAACGAAACGAGAAAATAATTTGAATTTATGAAAATGAAGTTGTTATGCACGAAAAGCAGACGTTTGTAATACTATTAGGGATATAAAGCTGCCACAGTTTCCTTTCAGGAACGGTTCCATAAGAAATGAAAATAGTCAGAAACTTTTCCTCCGCTCCTCCCAAGATTCTTACGCTCCCTGTTTTGACCTAGCTTTTAAGAAAGTCGGAACAAACGTTCCACTATACACAGAATCCTAATTACGCGACAAGAAATGGAGTTTTTTTAAACTGAACAGAGTTGTTACGTGTAAAATATGTAATTCAAAATGCACGAGCCGTCAACTTTTCTACTAGAATTGAAAATAATTGCAACGAGAAACAAGATACGACGAAACAATCGGGCGAAATAAAAGATCCAAGAACGGATTATGATCGAAGAGAAGGTGAGAAAATCGATGGAAGAATTTACCGCAACGAGAAACGTGGGACGATAGACAGACCGGAGCCACAAGTACCGCAGGATTTCTATTTTTTGTCGTTTCGCGTTGAAAACAATCGGTCGATCTATCTCGCTGATTCAGCGATGCACGCGATGTAATCGTCGTAGATTTTCCCACACGAAGCGCAACGGAAGAAAAATATCCGGTGCAATTTTCGAATTTTTAAAGAACGTTAATGCCAATTTATAAAGCCGAGATTCTCTGGAAACTCTGCTATCTCTCGCTGCTAATCGCGTTTACATAGGCACTTAGGCAGTCGATCGCGCGTAGTATCTTGCATCTTAAACTTCCATGTCGCGTCAACTCGAAACCAAACTCGTCTCTTCGAGAATCATAGCGAACCGGTGACTTGTTTTCGAGTAAAAGAAAACTCCGTTTAATTCAAGCCCGACCCTATTGCGCAAACGTCTCTCGCCTCGGCTTAATTGAATCGTGCTCATCGTAAAGGGTTGCATTCGTGCGATGCATCCAGACGAGTAATTTAAAACCGAGCTATTTCATCGAGCTACGACTCTCGAGAAACATTCCGTACAAGTGTCTCGTGAATAATAAAGTATTCGCGGCGCCTTCGGCGGTTAGTGGCACAACCGCTTCATTGTATCTGTACACAATAATTCCCCGCGCTATTCAACCAAGATGAGTTTCCCTCGAGAAGATTTCACGATTTCCATCGTCGCTTGTTCGAGATGCCTTTACAGAGATATAAAATCAGCGAAACTTTATTCTTTCGTAACAAACTGGGTATTACGCTTTATCGCAAACAACGAAACAATTATATCGTTCAGGATTGATTTATCAGTTAGTTGGTAGAACGATGTACAAATTTATCTGCACAACATTGACAAAAGGTAAATAAACGAACGTTAATTTACATTTACCTTTATATAAACTGCAATGCAATTTAATTAACCGCTTGCATAATCTAAGTAAGTAATCTGAATATCTGAATACCTTGAAACGAATATTTCGCATGATGCAACCTAACGTACTACGAGACTCTAGGAAGAGCTTTTGTTAGCCGTGTAATAACCACAATTTCGCGCGGGCCAAATTACTTTTCACGTCCTTCCCATGAGTGCTTAAACCAAGCAAACCAAGAAACAAAGAGGGCAATAGTACGGGGAAGATGAAAAGCATCGGAGATCTATGCGCGCCGAACAAATTAATTATCGAGTTGCACCGAAGCGAGATTAAAAAGTACTACGAGATCGTACCATCGACATCGTCGAATCCTTGTTTCGTTTTCATTTTTCGTCGTCGGTCGACGCTAATCGATTCTACGATATCAGGAGTTTTATCATCGCTCGATCGAATGGCAGTGAACGAGAGTTCAGTGTCGATGTCGTTCCTGGTTGGCGGAAGAATTCTCGATCCTTAAGAAAACCGTAGTAAATGAACGGCGACGAAGGAGAAACTCTTGGCGAGCTAACTCCGTTTACAGGCATTTTCGTTCGTTACGTAGCTTTCAACAATCGTAAGATTCGCTATTCACGAACGAGACAATGGAATTATCTCGACAACTGCTGCGTTGTCTCCTTAGAAATTCTACGGAGATGATTAAATATTGGGAATAAAATTACACCGTAGTGATGACAATTTTGTACTTTCCTCTACGAAAGCCACGTAATAATCGACGACACGACGAGGAAAATGCGATTCTTCCGAGTTTCTCGAATCGCGCGGGCAGCATGCCAATGGGGTTAAAAGCTGTAAAGGGAATAACGCGCCTGCGAATGACGTAATATCACTGTAACGTCGACTTTACTCTTTCACCGGAGGTATCCTCCAATGCAGTATTCCCAAATGTATTTTTACCCCTATATAGTTGCTTGGAATACGAAACGAAAATTTACCGGTGGAATAGTAATTTTACGCGTAACTTGTTCCCCTTGCTATTATATTAGTTACGATAAAATAAAATCTTTTCAATCTCTGTCTGCAACATCTTCGTTTCAGATTCGCGAAAACGAATCCTCAGGCAGACTACAAACGCGTATAAACGCGTCAAAATCCAATCGAACCAAAGTACGAGCGATCGAATAACTTCGACGAATAAACGAGCCTGGGGTGATCGATGAAAGAGATTGGACTGCGAGTTTTGCGAGCTCTCACGACCACTTAATGGACCTTGAAAATTCTCAAGAGCTCGCGTCGGCATCGCGCCGCAAGAAGGACACCCGCCCGACCATCTCTCACGTGCACGTACCAACTTTAACGTATTAGCTAACGATAAACTTTTACAGATCGATCGTAATATCGCTTTATCATGTCTCTAGAATCTCGACTCGAACGTTCGTTTCCCATCGAATAAGATTTACGGACGGATCTCGTCCTAAAAGATGATACAGCGAAAACCTCTTTTCACGAGCTGCGTTATTATTAATCGATCGTCGTTCCAACCGGATTTATTAACGGATCGACGGGTCACTTGGAATTTCTCGAGGGCCGGATATCGCGAATCTTTCCATGATCAATGATCGTGCGGAGTTATTTCCTTTTATCGCCAATGATATATTTAATACGATAAAAATCTAAAGAAACTCGTTTGAACGAATTCGATCGCCGAATACAAACTGGAACGGACAAACTAGATCGAATACAAACTAGATGCGACAATGGTGACAACCGATTTACTTTCCTAAACGCAGCTTCGCCTAATTCCAGTGTACCTGCCAGCAAGCCGGACTCGTCCTTGATCTATTTCACTGCATTTCAACACGGATCCAGAAAGCTATTCGATTACCAACGTTCGAAAGACCGTTTAAAATGTTTACGAACGAGTATGAAACAACGGAAACAACGGAACTCGATTGACAATTTGGAAACTTCGTTACGATACTATCTGTAAATTTGCGTTGTCGTCCTGTGAATCACTGGTAAAGCCAATATCGATAGAAGAGTTAAAGCAAATGTACGTGCTGAGGCACTCCTGATCTTTCAAGACTGCAGGCTTTATACAGATTTTGGGATCCGGATGTGTTGTTACGATTCTCGTCACGTATCGAAACACATCTTCCATATAGGGGATTGCATTTTGCATTCGGAAGCGGTAAGCGTTTCTTTAAATACCGTAACAACTGTGTATGCATATCGGCAAATCGATTTCTAATACAAAAATATTTGCACACGTTCTGCTCATATTACGCGTACTTCGTTATCGATAACCGATATTTGCATGAACAAAAACCTATGCGAAACTCGTTGCAAGAGGTATAAAGCAAAAAGCCATTGTAACAAGCATCGAATATCGCGTAAATGCACAAAAATTTTCGTAACGGTTGTCAATGGAGAAATTACAATAAAGCCCAGTTACTGACTTTTTTTTCAATCTCGCTACGCGATTTATGGAGAAAAACGACAAGGATGATATTTTGCGATGGAATTACCAACGAAGCGAACTACGATTTAACCAGCGTTCATCGAATACTAACCGCAGTTAACTAAACCAATCGGAGAATTCAATCGCGTATCGATCACGAATTTCTTCCATTTATGCAAAAATAATAGAATCGAACAGAAACGTGAAAAAAGACCTCGTACCGTACGAATGTTATTCGACGACTGTATATAACACGAGTTAATTAAATAGGATTCCTTGGGCTTTACCGTGTTACGGTTTAATTAAAGCCTAATACAACTTCGTTAATTATTATCGAACCGGCACAACATACTGCTGTCGTAGTAAGAACTTGCTTATTCCGTTTCCTCATTGGATTCCATTTCAGTAAAATCCTTTTCGCGAACTGTCAGTGGCAAGTGTTGCCATAGTTTGTCCTCGAATCTCACGTTACACGCAAACTATGGCGTTGATGTATCTCTCGCGTATAACTTTCTCTATAGCCTCGATCGTTTCTGCTTTGTTAACAATTGTTTACTCGCTTTGCCACCATGATATACGAAATATTTCGCGGACTCGTATTCGCAAGAATTTACGAACAAACAGTTTCCTATTAGCCGAGTACGTTCTAATAAAATAATTTTAATAGCTGTCGTTTTATTGCAATTTATTGGCGCTCGATGTCAATGTCCGCTGCAATATTTCTTCGAATCGTGCGAAAATAGAACTTACCCTGATATAAGTTACACGTAAAATGGCATATTTTTTAATTAAATAAAATTTAAAAATTTTAGAAATTTAGAAATATATTAAAAAAATATATATAAGATCCTGATATTTGTATAAGTATCACTTCCAGTCTATTGCACTCAAATTTTCCCTTTTTGCAGAGATTGCAAATATCGGGCGATTCAAACACGTGTTCGCGACGCGCGTCTTTACGGGCGTATAAATTTGAAACGCAAAGATCGTAACGTAATTCTCCGCAATTACGCGTTTGCCTACAAATGGACGTTTCGCGTTAATGCTACCGTCTAACGCCGAATTACAGGTACGTAAGTTCTAATTTAAACAAAGTAGACGACATTAATGGAGAGACCGCTGTTTGAACGCAGTGGCGAACAAAGGTTGAATTCGAAACTAAATCGGAGACAAAAGCCAATAAAGTTAGTCACGGAATAAAAGGAGCTGCGATTACTTATCCAGACTTAACGTCTTCCATAGCCATCGCGATAGTTAATTCCATCTTGGTTTCTAGGTTGAGGACTAATGCAAACTTAAGCCAACGATCGATGGCTGCTCTCGGGCAGATCAATGTTGCAAAGATCCATTCGCGAGACCATCGGACGTTGTCGAGATCGTGCTATTGGGACTTAAGGTTGCTCGAAGATCGTGAAAAGTGCAGAAATCACGCGGTTGGCACTCGATGTTGCTCTAATTTTAAGCACAATTACGCGATTCCATGTATCACGTTCAAAATATTGTTTATGTCAGTAAATGTTCAAAATATACCGTGTACAGAATCAAAAAGCGCATAGGACAAGCGTATGCTGAACAAATTTCGATGCAAAGTCGTAGCGTATTGAATATCGCGAGTAGATCGGCTTCCTATTCCAAGCTCGTCATATTTTTTGCTGGCAATTTCAATATCCCGACCCACGTAGTTCGCCGCACTCGGCCAAATCGACTCGTCTTTTTACCGTGACAGCGTAATATCGGGATATACTACTGTCACGACTCCTGCGTTACTCTACTTTCACGGAACGACCGAATCTACATCGATCTGAAAGTAAAATCAGATTTATTCGCGCTGTCCGCTAGGGAATGATACAGATTCGATAGCCGGAAGGAAGTTCGTGACCCGAGATCCATTGCAATATCGAATCGTAATTGATACCACTTCGCAGCGAACGTAACGCGACTGTTAAACTATCTTTTACTTGCTGCCGTTCGATTCGCTAATGGCAACAACTTCGATTTCATATCTATTCGTCGCGTTTCCCTCCAACGTGCTGTTACGTCCTATCCGCGTGATAATCATCGACAGGTGTAACGTTCGAAGCACTTTCATTCTCTTATACGGGTACTTTTCTCGCTTTCCATGATAATCAATCGTTACACGAAAGACGAGTAGATGCTTTCGTATCTATTATCGTTAGTGGAACATAAAGAGAGGATATCGACGGTAATAAAGAGATAGGAATCTACAAAATGTTGCGTGGGTGAACACCGAGAAACTTCGTGGAAGACATAAAAGGAAAAGGCCACTCCTTTCTTTCGAGGTTAGCGAGAGCGTACGATAACCCGTAGTACTTCGAAAGGACAGGAGCAGGACGAGAAAGACAAGGAGGAAATTTCACGAGCTCGATTTTCTGCATAGTACCGATTCACGCTGCTTCGACGACAGTGTCAGTACTAACTATGCGATAACTTAAAATACCAAGCGCCTTATCACGCGTGACCGTCCGGGTAGCATTCGATCACTCTAGCCGTTCTTAGAAATATATGACGAATACAACCAAAGGGCTCCTCTCACTCCAACGAATAAAGAATATAAATACTCCCTTCAAAATCATCCATGTCAATCTGAATAAATCCGTACTAGCCTGAATATTAAAAAGTCTATTGTATAAATTGAGTGAAAATAAAGAACTCGATCTCCTGTTCGGAAATCGACAAGTTTTTTTTATTTTGTAATCGATCGTTGAATTTTTTACGCGACAATAGCGACGATGCGACCAAAGACGTACTCTGTCGTTTAACGAGACCGAAGGGAAGCTACTAATAAACTTAGTACTTAACGCAAGTCGTAATGTAAGCACGTACACAGAAACAGGATTCACCACTTTTCAAGTAGAAGCTGCAACTTCCATCAGGTTCGAGCAAAGACCGATATCTATCCTTGGATAGGAAATTGAAACGCGACAAAATTATTTAGAATTATTTCAGAGATAAGACGTCGCAAAGCGTTGTTCGAATCTTTTGTAACGTATAGCAAAGCTAATGCCGCTTCCACTCTTTTATCAATTTTCCTCTGCCTTTCAGTCGCGGAAAGCGTAAAACCGTGAGACAGCGTACGGAAAGCGTAAAAAAAAAAAAAGAAATGTGAATGATCATCTAAACTTTAAACTTCCGAGAGACATAAAATACGATGGTTACAAGGTGTTCGCAAACATTTTACGACTACGCAACAATTTTCTCGCGGCTCGCAACAGAGTCGCGAATAGTTCTGGAAATTTACAATCGTATTTTATATATCTACTTCCTTTATCCGGAAGAATCTTGACGTACACGCTACCGAGAATTGTCTACACGCACGTTAAAGAGTAATAGAAGGGTTGCGCCCGTAGATTGAAAAAAAAAAGAAAATGAAAGAAATAAAATAGGAACATCTCATAAGCTTTAGATAAAATTGGAGTGGCAAAAATTAATTTCCAGTGGTTTTGTCTGTCTGTTTACATCCACATCGATATTATCTATTATTATATATATATAACTAATAAACGAATTTTGATGAAGTTTTCTCTGTTGTATAGCTCAGTGCCCAAGATAGAAGATAGGATATTTGTAGAAGCTGAGAAACAACCTGGCATCTAGCAAGTTGTATATGCTTGATCGTTCCCATGTTCGATAGACAAAACAAGCAACGATGGTTATTGTTTACGCGGTGTTCCGAAATCGAACCCTCTGATAATTTCATATTTTTTCAACTTTATTACGGAGAATAACTCGATTGTTAGTATAAAAACATATGTAGGAATTCCACTCGCGAAGAATCATCTGCTTAAAAATTGTTCCGCATATCGGTAGTAGTCGAGGCGAACCAAGTCTACGACCGAACCGCGACGACCTGCGAACGAGAAGTTAGCGTTTCGTAAATAGCGAACAGCGGCATGCAAATAGATAACAAACAGACAACAACAAACTACACGCCAACACCAACGAGGAAGCATCTTAATGGTTGCGGGCTGTTTGATTTGCATTCGAACTTTATTCGTGCGAACGTGAGTCATATACGAATGCCACGAAGAAACGCGAAAGCCACAGGTGATTTACACGGTACGACGAGCTTTTCTATACTGGGTACGCTCCAGCGAAACTCCATTTTGTTGTTCAGTCGTATATCTATTTAAGTCACCGCGATATCGTAGTAATCCTCAAATTTAATACCTTTGGAGTTTATCCCATCGATCTCTTTGTCAGTTGGGTGAACTCGTTGGCGAAATTACGGGAACAGCAGCGAGTTCAGTGTCATGCGAGCAACATAAATCGGAAAAGCACGATCTTGAAGCGATTGGTGTGCTTTGATGGTCGAGCGGGACAGCAGGAGCGATCGACTCCTTTGTAACTATGTATGTTGCACGCCGATGCATACAGAGTTAATGACGATACATCACGGCGAACAGTTATGCTCAGACGCTAACGATATTACGATCGATGCAATTAGAACGGTCTGACCGTGGAAAAGCCACGAGTGTCGATGGACTTCGAAAACCAAACCACAGGGAAAAACGCGACGCGCCAACGAAATTAACTTTCGCTGTTCCAATCTCGTTCCAATTCGTCGCACTATCCGCCGTTGATCGATTGTCCATCGAACAAAAAGCAAGTACGGAGCGGAGGTTGATAGTCCGCACACCCGATAATCATGGAATTATTTTCACCGCAAAATTACCTACGCGTCGCTTGGATTTTTATATAAAAGAATTCCGCGTGATATAGAATATTTTAGAACGAATACAGATTAAAACGAGAAAACCTCGGGAAATGTAAAAAACTGTGACGTCCAGAGTACTGTGCGTAAAGGGTAACGCGCGTCATTCGTTTTCCGCTTCTCCGTTACTTCTTATTACTCCCGCTGGAATACGTAAAGCTTGACGCTAATTCAACCGATGTTATTTATCTGTGCGCCAATTAACACGAACGATGACTCGTTCGTCGACAAAGCGTTGCAGTGTCACGGCACGATTACCTTCAATTTTCTGTTTTTATCGAACAAGTTGGATAACGCGAGTCATCGCACGAATGTGGAATACATTGACGAATGGGAAACGAACGACACAGAGAAGCCGATGGCTTCGTTAGACTCGAAGAAAGATAACAGAGATTCTCTTAAAATGAAACTACTTAACGGAGAACGACGAAACGTCGGTTGGCTCGTGGGCTTTGCGATAAAACGAAAGACAAATATCAAGTTCTTAATACGCATATTAAATTCGTAAGAAGTTTCGCGAATGGAAACGCTTATTTACTGAACGGAAAAGACACGAAACGTTATACAGACGTGAAACTTCCTACGAAACGTTAATACTAATAATAATTAACGTACATGTAAAACTGTTAACGTTTCCTCTGTAAGATTCGCAATCACGATAATCGCGATATTTCATCGAACAAATAACCTTTGCCCGAAATAGATCCGAAATTGCTACGAACACGCGACTTCTTCGTAATAGTTGAATCCTCGAATGCGAGCAACGAGCTTTTGTCGTTAGCACGATTCTTAAAATCGTTAGTTTTCGGAAGAATGTGCGTCATGACTCGCGCGTTCCGAGAAGAAGCTCCACGTTGTCGTTCACGAAACGAGTATTAGACGTCTCGAGTTCACCTAACGCCATCCAATGCCCAGTTTGTATCGTCTAGAGTCTAGAGAGCGGTCTAAAAATACGTGTCACGTTTAATTCCGGTAATTGGGTCGTACGATCTTGGGTCGGCGGTTCGAAACGGTTTTTACGTGCAAGCGAAAGATGGTCGAGCGGCTAGGACGGATGCGAAACATTATTTTAACAACGCTCGACGATATGAACGCTGTCCTTTAAACGGTCCGGACGAAGATGTAAATACATCGAGTGTCGGTGGTACGCGGTTGATCGCCGGCTCAGAGATCGTAAATCACGCGTTGCCCGTGACAGATATCCCTGTGATCTACGGCAAGACCTGCCCGCTCCGCGTCTCCGATGACGATTATAGAATACTGCAAATTGTTCCTCGGTCGGCCAACTCTTTGTCGTCGATAGAAACCAACGAAACCGACGTGTTCGACAAGCCGCTGCTTGTTCAAGCGTTTTCTTGCTTTTTTCTTGAAATGAAATTCCTTCTTCGAGCGGAAATCCCCGAGGGAAGTTAATCGACCCGTACGTGATCCGGATTGCACGAGTACACGAGGAAACGCGATAAGCGTTACAACGTAAGAGTGCAAGGCAAATATCGAAGATAACACAAGTGGAATCGATGAACGATATACCTAACGATAGCTGTCCTTGTTCCTGTCGCTTACGTCGCTAGATAAGACGACATTCAGTTACCTGTTCATTCTCGTCGGTGCGACCTTCGAATACATCCGAGCGTAAGTCGTCCGTTTTATCCGGAAAAATCGTTTTATAAGACTTTTCGTTTTCGGCTATCCACCGCTCGGAGATCTCCCGAGACTTTTTCTTCGGACGATTCTTCCATGGATTCCAGGGGATACGATTCGCTGCTCGAAATCCCGCGGGGAAGACAACTTTCAACGAGCAATTTCTCGCGATAAACGGTTATCTTCGTAGCGAAATTTTGGAACATTGGCAACTTTCGACCAACTCTTCTCTATCTGTCATCGACAGCGCGACCATCATAGATCGAACGAGTTGCTCGGAATCTCGCTGAAACCAAGATCGTGTTTTTGTTATATATTTGAAACGACCGACAGGATTTCTTCGAAACGAAATTCCTGACTGTCCAAACCAAACCAAAATCCAAACGTGAAACGAGTTGAGCTCAGCGATCGTGATTGCCCGTGATACTGTAATTAATCGAGTCGGTTACGCGGTAAAATGCTGCTCGATCGAGGAATCTCCGGTCGTTCGTCTTTGCTCGTATTTCCCGAATGCAACGTAGTCTCGGTAGACGAATATTTATGCAGATCGTGCGGTCGAAAGACGAAAGTCGTTGCGGTCGAGGAAACGCTTACGCTACTACTACGTATTAACGAAAAGAGAAGATTAAGGCGGCAGGGAGGAAAGATCGCGCTTATCGTACGTACCGAGTACTACCTGGATTTCAAGAGACAAAAATAAAAGAGTAGTCTCGGGATAGAAGCAGTCTCGTAATAAGCTTTGCATACTAATCGCTGTATCTTGGCCGCGCGAGCACGCTTTCCACGATGAAATCGGAAGGATCGAAAGGCGGAACGTACAAGATCGGACGAGAGGTAGGATTAACGATCGAAGAACGAATGCCGGTAGGTGAAGCACCGCGTAGATCGATCTTTCGAGCCGGCTCTGACGTCGCGTCGCGATATGAATGAAAGTAAAGATAGAGAAGGACGGACGTGGAACGAGAACGAGACGAATCGAAGTAAAGGGGTGAGAGAGGAAAGGCGGAGAAACGCGCGGCCGAGAGAGTGGGTGGCGAGAAAACAGAGCCAAGAACTAGAAACGAAATCGGAGAGGGGGAGAAGTGGGAGACTGGCAGATCGAACGAGATTAAAGGAAGGAAGAACAGCGAGACAGAGGGTTGATCCTCGTGGGGGGAAAGACGTCGTAAAAAGAGACGACAGAAGGGAAAGGCGAAAAATAAAAAACAGAAGACAATAGGAAAGAATGGAAACGACGCGTAAAAATGAAGCGTCGAAAGAAACAAAGGGTAAAAACAAGGGACGAGGAAGAAGCCGAGGAAAGATGGAAACGAAAAACTATGATGATAGCGAGAAGAACAAAGACGGAGTGACGTAATGTTGGTAGGGGAAAGAGAGAGAGGGAGGAGAAACCGCGCAGGCGGCGTCCACTGCCAGGGTCACTCGTCGTGCGTTCGCGAATGCTCTTGTGCTCGGATCATTCTCTTAGCGGAGCACTCAGTGCGCTGCAAGCGCTCCGAGACTGCGTGTCGACTTTACCACCTCGAATGAAGAAACGAGGGGTTCGCGAAAATTCATCTTTTCAATTACAAGCTACAAATGTGAAAATGAATTTTTCAACGCGGGACCGCTGTACAGAGACTCGAAACGGATCGTAAGAAATTTTCCAGCGAATCGGAAGTCCGCTTCGGGCTGGCGGGATCGAATTTGCGCGATTCACCCGGCTAAAAAAAGAAAACAAACGAGATAGCGGCACTCGAGTAAAATTCTGAACGAAGATTCGGGGCAAAGTGATATATCGACGGGCGTGCGACGATAATTTTAGAACGAAACCTTTCGTCCGGTTCCAGGTGCCAACAAAACGACAGAGAGACGTACGAACGAACGAGTAAGGTGTAAGAGTGATTAAAAATTGCATCGCGTCGAGGAAACGAGGGACACGAAGCGTCTCTCGAATCACCGGTGAACAACAGCGCTTGAAGAATGTCGCAAAGTTCGGAAGTGTAGCCTGTGTTTGAAGATATCGCTGCTGGTGGAACGACGAACCGATATACACGGGATATCAGGAAGAAACTTTTCCGAAGGTGCGATGACAATTTTTACGCAAATAAAATGACACACGGATACGCGGCTGTTTTAAAATGTCAGATCGTCGCGATATCACCACCGCTTTTCCAATCAAAATTTCCTCACGATTAACATTACGCTTAACTATTCCCACGTTCCTACACCCACAGTCATTTCTATTAATCTTCGCTCCCTCCGGCGATGCTATTCGCGATGTGTTTAAGTAGGTATAAGCAGACCCACTGTCGTCGTTCAGGTATCGAGTATCCAAGTATTAAAGCCGTTGGTCCGAAAAGGCGTTTTCCCTCGTTACGCATAGCCGACCCTTTTGGTTCTCCGAATGCTAGCTCGATTATCGAGTCTGCTCGCTATCTAGATCGAAATCGCAGTAGGAATTAATTACCAGCGTCGATGTTTCTCGATATCGTTCCGCTTGACCATCTTTTTCTGCCAGTATTCATTCCGTTAGAATTCGCTAGATTTCATACGATTCCTTCGCTTCTTCGTTCGGACTTTGTTTTGCGATTATGGCGAGTGTAATTTCGGTCGATCGCATAAAAATCGCCGGGTCCCGTAAAAAGTCAATGTTTCTCTCACGGAGACGTTTTAATCGTGGTGGGGTAGCTTATCGAGCCGAATGACAAACTAGCGAGATACCAAGTGTCACTTTTCGAAGAGCTGTGCTATGGAGAAAGAATTGCTTGCAACCACCGGAAGGAAGAAACCGTGTGTTTCCATACGGTATAGCACCGACACGTTAATTACAGTTTTATGAATTTTGTTGGCGACTCGATCTCGGAAACAGGACGGATCCGGATCGGTGATTAATAGAAAAATCGATTTCCGTTGAGGCAACACAATGGCCGAGCAAAGTTTGTTTCAACGAAGGGGCGAATCAAATGTAAATTGCACGGCACTGCGCGACGCGGAACTATTTCACCAGCGAACACGAAATTACATTTTAACGAGAATCATCGTCATCGAAGCTGTACTTTCTCGTTCGTCTCGCCTTTTGGAACGACCGATAAACCGCGAGACAGATACTTCTGACTGATTTTTTCGAATTCTCGAAGAAGTTGATAATTTCGACGTGTCGCGTCGAATTTCAACGAACCCGGGATTGCCATATAGCAGAAGCGTTCGATGAACGAAGAACGAATTCGTGCAAAGTCTGGCGAAATCACGGAAGTAAGCGACAAAGTCGAGGCGTCGGGATGCAAAGAAGAACGATAAAAGGAATTCGGTAATACCGTGATCCCTATGGCGAGTAGTAATCGCAGAGGGATAAACTCGATTATCTCGGCTTCCCGAACAGCGATCATTCTCACGATTTCACACGGAAAAGACAGAAAAAGAGATCGTAGCCTCGAGGACGAATCGATCGCGTTAACGCGAAACGACCGTCGAAAAGAAACTGCTTCGATACCACGATATTGCGATAAGGGACGAACGGACGGCGACCATCTACCCCTTTGGGCTTGCCACTTTTTCTCAAGAGGCAAGCGGAAGAACCCGAGAAAGTCCGGGTTCAACGGGAAAGATCGTAATCGACTTTCGGAACAAGCGATTTCAGATCCCTTAGACGTCGATCGCCAGGGGAATCGCGTTACGCCTATCGAAAGAAATTAAACCTACGATTATCTACGTGGACGAAGAGCGCGTACATCCAACGAAGATTAACCCTCTGCAAAGGGCCAGCGATGATAATTCGTCGCGTGAACAGACGCAACGTGAACGAAGAGTAAGAGTGAAAGGTCCGAGATAGCGGTGATTTTAATTAACGAAGCTAACAAAGTGGAACGATGCAGTTATCAAATACTCGATAGAAACATTGTTTCAGCGATTTCAACGTAAACCGGTAGATCTCCTTTAAGTACGAGATATAGAGAAGCAAAGTTTGCAAGAACTTTTGTACAGAACGGTGTGCAAGTTCTCGTTCGAGCGAACGATTTAACGTACCGTTTTGTTTGTTCCATTGTGATCGAAAGAACTCGACTTGTCCCGTATTGGTTAAGCTTAACAGCAGCACTTTCCCACTAACAAATTTTAATCGCTCTCGTACAGCGAATTGAAATTCGCGGGTCTTGGCACGTCGGAAGCCAGAAGGAAACGCGATGTATGTATCTATACACCGCAAAAATCGATGAAGGGAAGGACACGCTGCAGCATCTGACGATAATCTCCGAGACGCGCGTGATCGCGGACAAGCATCGACTCGCGACTCTCGTTCCTTTTACGTACATTCCCGCGATTCGTACTATGATTCGCTCTCACGCGCGATAGCGACGATTGTTAGTCACCGCGAGAGTCGATTAATTATGTCACGGTTTCACGATATGCAAATAAGCGCATCTGGAAGCGCGGGCTGATACGTCGCCATTCACCCAGGTGAGCACGTCGAATTACCATTAACGATATTGTGCCTATCTTTAAACGTAATCGAGAAATTGCACGATAGATTTAAATGTTAACGAAATGTTCGATGTAATTGAAAGGACGAACGTACTAATTTGTCGTGGCATACTTAACCGTCGAAACATGCGAAAGGGAATTAATATTAATACATACGTTTATTGAGCGCGGCAGATAATTAACCCCGTAGATTAATCCAGCGAAAATAGACAAGTATTTCGGAGATTTCGTAACATTCGGAATTAATTTTGATAAACTGGAATGCGGGTTTTTTCGTATCTACAGGAAATTTGAAAGTGTAAAATTGCACAGGATACGCGTAGTATCGTAAAAATATACAAAGTGTTCAAAGCATGGCGCTTTCTACGATACTCTATACTTGATAGATAACACTACTTCCACTTTCTTCGTTATATTCTGAAAAGCATGAATTTGCGTAAAAATCCGCAGTCTACTAATAACATATTCGATGAACTGTTTCGTGACAGCGCAATAATTAACGGGAATTCGGTGATGGAAACAGGGGGTGCGTTCCGTCGCCCGAATCTATTCGATAGCTGTATCGTCAAACAACGAGAAATACGTTACACCAATATGCATATCGATGCATACCAACGCTGATTAAATATTTTCTGTGATTTCGAATTTCAGCGTGTCCAGCGTATCTATCGTAGAAAATTAATCGACCTTTGGTCCTTCGATATTTCGCCTTCTACCATTTCGATAAATATCCGTCGTAAAGCTTTTTCTTGTCTTTCCCGAGTGTTTCGGCAGCGCTAAAGCCAAGAACATGACAGTTTGATTTGTGGAAACAGTGACGCGTGAGAACACGATGGTCGTCTACGTAATATAAACGAAACACGTAAAGCGGAAGCAACGTCGATCGAAGAATATTTTTTTCGCAGTTTCAAACACACTTCGGTAGTCGTAACAGTAACCAGACCGAGAGACCATTTCGATAACGTGGTGGCAAATAAAACGCGATGTAGGTGGTCCCACGTCGAGGCGAACATGACCGCAACGCTCCTAAATTCGCGATTTACGACTGAGATTTCGGTGTCAATCGGTTTCACTCGGCGAAGTCGACTAGTCCATTAGGGGAAAGATTAAACGTTGATACAGACAGAGGGTACGCGAGGCTGACATTTTCTTTTAACAGGATTTCCTTCTTCAACGACGATCTATTCGTGAAAAGAAGTCTAATTTTTTACATAGCCTTGATACATGTAACTCTGGTCGAAAACAATTTTCACATCTAGGTACGAAAAACGAGCCAAGTATTTCGGTCGGACAAATGCGAATAATTTCTTTGCGTCACAGAGTTTCGGAAAGACTGATAAATCTTGTCAGAAGCGAAAGCTTCGACAAGAGAATAAATCGCATCAGTCTGCGATTAATCATCTTTAGCTCAATCGTACTTCGATATTACGCGTATTAATCGAATTAATTTATCATTTATCACGAAGCAAGCAGCAACGAATAATACGAAACGGCAAACGCAAAAGTGTTTCATTGTGATTTCGGCGTTTAACGGAGCGAAAAATCGCTCTGATTCAATTATATCGAAAGACTGGGAATTAAGACAATTCGTTGGAACGATGAAAATTTAGCTGTGTTTTGTCACAAAATTCGTTAATGCTTATACGCCCGTAATCGACTTGCTTCTCCAAACGAGTATCTTCCACGAAGGGTTGAAACAACCTCTTTGATTAAAGTCCTCGGATACCGTGCAAGTTCCATCAATGATTATCCACAGAGTACATCGAAGAAACGATGAAAGAAGAATCGATATGGTAAAATTCACCTTAAAGGAGAACTACTTTGTTCAAAGTTTTAGCAGCTTAACGATCCTCGTAAAGGGCAATAGGAAGAAAAAATGGCTATCAAACGCAATTTACGTCAGTATGGATATTACGCTTGCATTCTAAAATTTTATTCGCATCGTTCGCATCGTTTCATTAAAGGACGTCGCACGTTTATGGAAAATTTCAGTCAAATTCATGCCATGTAGGATGTTAACCATACCTCTCTCGTATTAATAGAAATTTTGCGATCGTCGCTTCTATCTCGTATGTGAAACGTTTCCCTATCTCGTGCACGTGGTGCGCAGAATCTCGTCAAACTTTAGCTCACACTGATCACTTGCTTCTATGATTTTTTAATTATCGTCGAGCAGGGATTAGCGGGGTTTCCCTTCGATAGAAGACTTTTCCAATTACATTAATACCCGATGATACCGTCGAACAAAATAGTTCTCAAGTGAAAACGGTCGACATTGCTCAATTTAATTCGTGGCCGTAATTATTGAGTAAGTTCGGCTATTTATCCGACTATTGCGAGTAATTTATCCATCGATCGATAATCAATTAAGAATTTGTTAAATGTTTATCGCGTATTCGCTCGATAAAATTTTTTTTACTAGCCACCGTTGCAACTGACGTCGGAAAATTACCTTCGTATAATATAACAATAAACTTGCGACTGGAAAGATCATTTTCATCGAGTTTTCTCGTGGAAGGTAACGTATACGCATTAAAGGTATTTACGTGACGCTACACACCAGGCAATTTTCTTTATCTCGTTTATCGTACCATCACCCGAGGCCAGGATCAAACACGGAATGGAAGGGAACCGATTGCCTCTTCATCGAATTTCGAGAGAAATACTAAGTGGACGGAATTTTATTTTATGCGATTACAGAAAAACGCTTTATTAATTTCCGTTTTATAACAAATAAGCTGTTACAACGAGAAGAATGCATAAGAGATAAAAGAACTTAAATTATCTCTCTAATACCTACGAGCACGAAGAGAAAATTATTAAGCGAACAAACAGTCGATTACGCCCTTTGGTTAATAAAACACCATGGAACGGAAAGAAAACAGAAAGATTCGCGGAAATTTCAACAAACCTAAACTCGTTATACCTAAATTTTAAAGCATATCGATTTTCAATGTTGCTGTTGTTCTTTAATGATCAGAGAGATCTTTTTACCATGGCGAAACGTACGATAAAAGGTAATTTATCGTGTTCCATCAATTTTATCGTGTTTGAGGCGTAAAGTAAGAAGCGAGTAACTGTGAGAAAGTAAAGCAAGCAGAGGTACGAGTCTCCCTAGACGCCCTGTCTGCCTTTCAAACTTCTCTCGCGTTTCTCCTGTAATAAAAAAAAGAAACGCGAGAAGAGGGAAGACAAGCAGAGGCAAGGTCTATGTTCGAATGACAAAGGTGAAGATTAACCAGGTAAATAATCATGTTTGATCTCCCCCGAGAGTCTGACGGTACGCGTCGTGTCTCGAACGAACGATCAAGATAACAGAGACTCTCTTAAGCGCTGCCAAATCCACGTCTTTATAGTCGACAACTTAAACCGTTCCCTTGTAATCGATGTCCCGGCTCGGCTAGAAACAGACGGATGAGAAAAAAGAGCCATTCAATCTGACGAAGAAGATGCGTCATAGGTCGCCCTAAGTGGAGCTTTCAAAGAAGGAACGTTAAGGAATTTTATGATAAATTCTTTCCAGCTATCAGAGATATAAAAAAAACCAACGAGTATTTGGGGCAGAATTGCCTACTATCTCCACTCGCTTACCCAGAAATATTCTTGGAAAATTTGAAATTTATCCGAGACGTATTTAGAAAGAAGAAACACAAAAAGTAGGCTAAACAATGGTAAAGAAAGATAAAAGATCGCTACTTCTCGATTCTGAGATCTCGTTTTAACACCGAGCAACGGTGTAACACGCTCGTGATGCAGGAATTTGTTTTCAATGTAAATAACGCGATGGTTGAGAAAAAATCGTACGTGCGCGATAGACGTAGGCGAAAAGCGGAACGGAAAAAAGAAACGAGACGACGCGATTAATATCGAAAAAGCCTATCGTCGGCTCGATAAAATGGTCAGCTGTCGCTTTCGTTATTGCCAACCCTCTAAAAATACGTGTAGCTTCAGTCTTCGACTCTTCTCGCTTCGACTCTGAGTCAACTATAGGAACTTCTTATCTAATTTTAACGCGAAACACTGTGCACGCGGATAGAATATCGCGAAGTACGAGAGATTGCACGGCCTTGACGATTGTGAAATTTGGATCGGGCCTCGTAAACTCGATCCCAGCATGTTTACGAGAAAATTTGCCGATTAACCGATACGTACGCTGCCTGTAAACGGTTGTATAACTCTGCTATGACATCGCTGCAACACTCTACTTCGCTTTCAATTAATCGCCAGATGTTCGCAGCTTTCTATTTCTCTTTCAAACACCGACACGACGTTTACGATCAACTAATCATTCGCGCTCGTAGTAGCTCCTCCGTTACTCGTTCGTTCGTACGAATAAACATCGACGAAGCTTTTACAAAAATTCCAGCCTGATACTTTTCCACGCTTTCGATGACCAATTTCCGTTTCGTAAACGAAGCAAATATCGTAAACGTTGGCGATCGTGGATCCCAATACTCGTCGAAGAAATATACTCGAAGACAAAAGGAGATACAAAAGCATAAAGGCGAAAAATTTCCCAAAAGCCGTGACATTTACGAAATGGGACGTGCGTAAGAACGACGAGGTTTTCGTAGAACACAGTGACTATAGCGTACCGAAAATAATCCACATGCCATCGTGCCACTTTTGTACGTACGATCGTGTCTGGATCTTTTGAAAAATAAAATTCTGAGTGGCGAGAAACGGTACGCGTCTAAAAATGATACCAGCGATATCTTCTTTCTGTTAATCCGTCCCAACCTAGCGCCAGTTACCTCGTGTTTCAATGCTACCAAGAGAGAGAAAAAGAAAATAACAAGCAGATCCAGTGAATTTAGCTTTGTCGATGTGTGTAAAAGGAGGACGTAACGGAGACCGGAGACACGCCGTCTGATCTTAAACGGCTGTTACCACTTATCGCATTCGCATCTCGTGCCGCGGTTACTCCACTTTCCGTGGCCAATGAAACCGAACGACGATCCAGCAGCAGCTGACTCTTTCGTATTTCTCGCTACACGAACGTGTGTATCGTTATATTTTTGACAATGACGCGAACGCGAAGGCTCGATTCCAGCCATCTGCTTCTAGTTGAACGACAGCAGTCGTAAAAGAAAAAAAATGAAAACAAGCACGCGTATCAAAAAGAACATTACGCGAAAAATAGAAAAAAAGAAGTACGAACGATGAATGAACGTGATATCTTTCAAGTCGAAACTATCTTTCCTACGGTTATCGAGTTTCCTTTTTCAAAGAAAGACCGCGCTAAAACTCGTGACACGATTTCTAGCTTCCTAATAGCTGTGTGTAAGTGAGAAGACACGTTAGATGTTGTTCACACTTGGAGGTTATTACTTATAAGTGACGGTAATACCGTCTCATTTCCTGGCTGCTCCACTTTGCAAGAGCAACGAGATCAGTAGCCTCGACACAATGCGACCGATTTACCAAAGTCGATTTAATGAAACACCACTTTTGTCTCGTTGACTTTATGGTCAGGAATTTACGAAAAACGTAAATTCGAAGAATCGTGTTCGCCGCTGATACGAAACGGTAGAGATACTCGAAACACTTATAAAAGGTCAGCGTGAGATGATATGGAGCAAGAGAAACACCGCTGTTCTACAGTTTGTAAACATATAGTGATTATTTGTCAGCCATTCCACTCTGCTCTATATTGATAGATCCTAGTTGTGCATTTGTACGCGTAGCTGATACGACGATATAAATATCGCCTTTAACCGTGAATTATTCTCTCGACAACTATCATTACGCAAAAGTGGAAACGAAAAGGAGTTAGCAGCTCGAAATACCTCGACGAATAGTATCTAACGTTTTGTAAATGTAACGCCGATATCAAGCTTTCCTTTCGTGCAATAGCAATTTATAAAGTTAATTACAATGATTCGAAGAATATTCGGAATCGAAATAAAAAATATTCATCGAGTTCTTCGATACTGTCGGTGAATCGCGCGGTCGTTTGACGAACCGTAACGAGTACAAGCTCGTAAATAATAATTTAAGGTCGAAGATGTCTTAACGACTTTATTAGTCTTCTTGCCGTAATTACGACTCGGTCATTAATTATGATAATATAATTTGGTTCGCCGTCCCGGTTGAAAACCAATATCGATATCGATCTTATCGTTACAACGAGGTTACCGCATCCATACTTCCAAACATTTCACGCGAGAATTACGTACTTTCCTCTATATCTATTTCGCGAACGATATTACGAAAACTATTCGTACAAGTTCAACGCAATTTGCGTTCCCATAAAAGAGAGAGCTCCATTTCCGCTATTATCGATAAGACAGCATAATTTGGTCGAAGGTTGAATGAAACATTCATAGAGCACTTTACGAAACTCGTATCACAAAACGAAACAACGAGAAAGCATCTGGATACCGTAATACGGATAAAAGAATCAACATCGGAAGATTCATTTTTATGCAACGAGAGACCAACCCGATGAGACGTTTTCATTAAATTGTTA
The DNA here is from genome assembly GCF_905332965.1 of Bombus pascuorum. Classification (NCBI taxonomy): domain Eukaryota; kingdom Metazoa; phylum Arthropoda; class Insecta; order Hymenoptera; family Apidae; genus Bombus; species Bombus pascuorum. Next base: position 766,647 of record NC_083490.1, on the reverse strand, counting down.
ATTCAAGCAACGATGTACGCAGTCGTTAGCCTTAATCGTGATTAAAGCGACGTAACTAATGCAGCGTGTACTCGGTCGCCGAGTATCTCTCCGTGTCATTTGCACGCAATAGGAATTAACTAGAGATATATCCGCAAAAATTAGTTCAAACTTGCGGCCCTTATAAAAGATGCGTAGCTCGTACGCGTAGCTATTATTTGGCTGCTTCGAAGGTGAAGCTCTATGTCTAACGAATATTTATAGAAGATGATGATAATTTCTGCGTAATGTTCTCGCGAGGAACTCGCTATGCGTCACGATAGAACGACGATAGTTACTTAACTTCCTCAAAATCCAATATACCGCGAAAGCTAATTCACGAGTGAATTTCAAGCAATTCCATTACGGACCACCGGCATCGTGAAAAATTTTCAAGATAATTCAGGTTAAACGAGGCAGCGACTATTTCGCACGGGTGAACACGATTTTCCATAAAACAGATAAAACGTGACGACTATGGTCCGAATATATTCTCGTGCTTAGTCACGATGAGTCGATGTATTTATTTACTTACCGAGTTCGAAAAACGATATTTCTAATTGTTTCGATTCAGTCGCGTCTCTATCATCGTCGCGTAATGTCGATTATTATGTTCAACTAAGATACCACCATATAGACGTAATTCTTATTGCTTAAAGAATCCTAAACACTTTCGTTGAATAAGTATTCGAACCACCGAAAACGATCAACTATTTAAGAAATCTGTTTAAAATATTATGACTACGTAATAAGCGATTCGAATAAATCGTGCGGAGGTGATACTCCGATTAGAGCGGAGAATACCAACGAACATGCGACAAATTTGTACCACGAGAGATAATACGATTTACTAAACGCGTTCAAATCCTATTTTTTGAAAATGAAGCCTTAAACGGAAAAATGTTATTCGAGCCACCGAAAACGATCAACTATTTAAGAAATCTGTTTAAAATGTTGTGACTACCTAATAAGCGATTCGAATAAATCGTGCGGAGGTGATACTCCGATTAGAGCGGAGAATACCAACGAACATGCGACAAATTTGTACCACGAGAGATAATACGATTTACTAAACGCGTTCAAATCCTATTTTTTGAAAATGAAGCCTTAAACGGAAAAATGTTATTCGAGCCACCGAAAACGATCAACTATTTAAGAAATCTGTTTAAAATATTATGACTACATAATAAGCGATTCGAATAAATCGTGCGGAGGTGATACTCCGATTAGAGCGGAGAATACCAACGAACATGCGACAAATTTGTACCACGAGAGATAATACGATTTACTAAACGCGTTCAAATCCTATTTTTTTGAAAATGAAGCCTTAAACGGAAAAATGTTATTCTCCATTTTTGACTTATTTGCACAATAAAAATAAAACTTGCTGTCGATTAGCGCCAAAAACACCATTTTCTCGAAAACTAGGCCGAGCGTGTAAACATGTTATTCTATACTTCTTTTCTTGCTTTTCCACAAGGAATCGCGTGGTGTTAGTGCTCTCGCGTGTTATTCGGCCCAATCCTGTAACTAGACGCGAGTACGATCACTTGATCTTTGATATTTTCGAGAGTACAGCTAGAGTTTTCGAAACTATGCGTGTTGATATATTGGTTCCCCATAACAGAGGGTGATATAGCCCCCGGGAAGCATATTGTTCTCCATCAACGTACTAACGTTATTTCATTTTTTATTTATATTATAATTGCACAGACATACCTCGGACAAATATTTATCTGAGATCGAGAAGGTTCTACAGGCTGAAAGAAGGAAATCGAAAAGATATTTTAAAGCGTCGTTAGCTTTTCTCATTACGAGCATATAAGGAATGCACATCGTGCGAAAAAGAGAGTATATGCGTGTGATTTTTGTATATAAGCAGAAGAATTCGCATTATTTATTTTTGATCTTAAAATGTTAGCAAAAAATAATTTGTTATGATTTTTGTTAGGGAGTCGTATTACCCTCATTTTTGTACAAGCTCCAAAAACCACTTCTTTTCATAGAGCATGTGACGTTCAATTAGATTGTTTTTCTTCTACCTTTAATTATTTTTCTTTTTTGCCATTCGTCAAACATAACCTTGTTAGTTTACGAACATTTTACGAGAAACAATTTAAAGCAGTTTAAGTTATCAATCAGATTTTAGGAAGAAATATAAAACTGACCGCCATATTACCACGCTTCGCCACTCTACTCGTGACGATTTATCCAGAACAAGAAACTAGAATTTCGCGAGAACAAAAGTGAACGACGGCACTTGGCTCCTCAAAAGTTTGATTAAAAACGTAAGCGTTGCCAATGAGACTCTCGCTCGTGCACCACATTCGTGAGAGATACGCGATAAAGTTAAATTTCTTAAATGGCCTTGATTCTTGCTTCGAAAACTTTTCTTTCCCGTTCTTTCTTACATTTCTCTTTTCTTTTCCTCTTCTTTTTGGCGACCGAAGATATCGAGTTTAATCGCTTGTCGACGATAAACGCTCGACAGTTTCTACTTTATTTCGTCCACCAAACTGTCTACCGCTGTGAATTTGCGTGCAAACTGTCTAAAACGAATCGGAATCGACGCTTTCAAGTTTAAACGGCGTTTGATAGCTTCTATTGAAAACAACGTCACATCGATGCGTTGAATCAGTGTTGTATCAAAAAGGGAAACTCTCGGACACGGACATTAGGAAAGGACGAATTAGCGATTGGTTGAAACGTACCAATCGATACTCGAAATGGCGGAAATTGTATCGAACTGATCGCTCGATCGATTTAACAGAGATGCCTTGCCCTCTATGTCGTACCAACTTGCTTTACCGATCAATATCATCGACGATTAATCCTTTTATTAAATTTATTAAACTTTTCTGAATAGAATGTTCTCACTATTTTCACAGGTTGATACTTTGCCTCGACAAATGCAGTGACTCGCAAAAATATTCGGATACTTATATTAGTACAGAAAATTGTTCGCTATACATACTGTATGAGTTATACGAAACTTCTCGAAGATGATTCCCAAGAATGTTATGATTAATTAATCGAAAAATCATAAAGTCGATCGAAAAATGTAGAAACCTAAAAGAGACATTTATCGAAAATATAAATAAATATGATAAAGCGAGAATAGTGGTCTTAAATGCATGTATGATCGCAACAGATATCTTTTAATTTCTATATACATTTCCAGATTCGTTTAAAATTTTACCGATATACCATGACGGCCCTGTGCCGTTATGGCGCTAATAGAATTTTAAAAACTATTCGTGCAAAGTTTCTATCAGTGTTCGAACACTTTCGTGCGCCGCTATATATTCTATGCATGCATTATTTATAAAAACTTCTAAGATTTTTGACTTACAGACACTCTAGTGGCGTCGCAACTTCTTAATCCGACCGGCTTTTCCGGTATACAATAGCAGGCATGCGTTCAAACGCTCTCGTTTCGTTGTAAAACACTTCGTTTTTCCCTCTCATTGTACTTTCATAATTCATTCGTTTCGCTTCACCGTTAATACCTAAAGCTTTGTTATCGATTGTACCATTGAAGCTCGAAACTCACGAAATCACTGGATCACGGATAGTGGATGTGGTTCGCGAGTTACGTTCACTCCCTTCTCTCCGTGCTACTGTTTACCGAATAAGGTCGATGTCAATGCCTACAAATACACTTCCGCGGTATAGAAACATATATATTGTTTTTGCGTCGAGGAAGCCGACAAACTTTCGGTCAATTCGATCAACACTTGACGCCCCGTTTTTGAATGTTACGCGATTAAGGACACTGAACATAAGTTACATAAGTTCCAATACGCGTTGTATTGTCTTTTAAAAAGAAACAGGGCGCGACAATCCCGATCTCTGGCGGTGCATATTAGAATTTTATTCCCATTCCACAGGATACATATGTACATTTATATATTATATAGTTTTACATTTATTTATTATCATATCGATACAAGTTATAAGAATTAAATTAAGATGTTTATATTTATATTACGATATTTATGTATATGTATTTATTATATACATATATATACATACATATACGTATATACTTACTTAAATGCGTATTATGTATATTGCAGTCAATAAAAATAAACGAGAAATTACATTTCAGTATACGTTTCATACTTTTCGATTACAGATTCCTGGAAATAGAAAACTGGAAATAGGGAGACGAATATCAAATTGTGAAATTATAATATATCGCAGATGTACACACAAGAAGTTAACGAAACTGTCATGAAGATCAAGCAAATCGAATTAGAATCGATACTGTTTGAGAACACGCGAGAACGATACGAAACTAGATAACACTTTGGGATTTCGATAAAGTATTCGTCATGTTACCAAAACTATTAGTTCTCGGCTCTCACAAAGTCAAAAGGTAGTGAGAGTCGAATTAAAATAATAATAAGACGAACGTATTAAGACTACGTACCGAAGAATTGAATCGAACATAAGCTTAAATCGTTCGAAGCAAAGTAACAAAGACAAATTCATTCCCGAGTGAATCTTCTCCTGAAAAATAAATCCACAGTGAAAAAACGATCTAATTACATAGGTAATGATATGTATATAAGTGATAAAGACAAGAAATATTTTTGAACGGTGAAGCATGAGATTAAAAGGGAAGAAAGAAAAAGACTGATGAAGAATCGGGTGAAAGGAAAAAACGGAGATACTTGAAAACGATGGAAACAAGCCTCAAAATTTTCAACAGTACCAGTTACTACGATGCTGGACAATTATTGGAAGATTTATCGATTGAAGAGACCACGAGAGAACCACTCGAATGTAAACAAGAAATCAATTCGAACGGTCTGTTTGATTTCATTATCTATGGCGTGCTGATGAACGTGATCGGTCTTTTCGGGATATTCGGCAATGCGATTTCGATGATCATTCTCTCAAGGCCGCAAATGAAATCGTCGATCAATTACTTGTTAATTGGTTTAGCCAGATGCGACACCGTCTTAATTATCATTTCGGTAAGTAAGTTTGTTAGTCGGAACGTTTAGAGAGCTGAACGATCGCTGTTAAATTGTGTCGACAAAATATTGTCACGGAAGTTACTAAACGCTCAACTTGAAACATTAAAAAATTTACACCACCACTATCTTCTAAAGACGAGAGAGTAGCTTAAAAGGACTAGGTAAAGGAGAATCTTAAGTTGCAACCACTTACGAAGCAAATGGGAGATACAGAATTCTTTGCACGATAGAATATACGAACGTTCGGTCATCGTGAATTTATGAATACGGGTCAATCTCTGGAATAAAGTTACTTGGATACAGGTTACGACGAACACCTCGTTAATTTATTGCTATTTGTCAAATGCTAGCGAAGACGTAAACAAGTTACAATACATATGCTATATTAATTATTAATAAAAATAATTATTGCTAATTGGAATTTCTAATCTCGGTAAAAATACACGTATCTATAGATCGTCACGTTTCACGAATCGCCTTAATTTCGAAATCAGTATCAAAAAATATTTTAGTTGATAGATAAATAAAGATACCTGTAGATAATTCAAATACAATTTATACGCGCAAAAATGTGACGTTTTTAGAGACTCCGTTCAATTTATTAATCACTCTAAAGTGAGAGAGAGAGAGAGAGATCCGTTTTAATTGTTAATGAAAAATTTGCTTTCATCCAACTCTAAACAGCTTTCGTTATATCGCTAAAATAATAAGCGAAAAAAGAAAAGATAAAGTACTAAGTGAAAAGAAAATTTATGACATTTTCAGATATTAATTTACGGCTTACCTGTTATTTACACGTACACTGGCCAGCTGTTCGACTATAAGTTCATCGTGCACCCGAAGATAGTCCGATTCTTATATCCGTTATCATGCATAGCGCAAATAGCAACGGTGTACTTGACTCTAACTGTGACTCTAGAGAGATATATCGCGGTATGTCATCCTTTACAAGCTAGGTCTTTTTGTACGTACGGACGAGCTCGACTAGCTGTATTGGTTATCGTGCTATTTTCCTTTCTTTACAATCTACCAAAGTGAGTAATTTCACTTCCACCCGATTCAAGCTTCGATTACATCGCTGATATAAGATACATTGTTTTTATCTTTTTTACAGATTTTGGGAGGTAGATTACTATGCGGAAGTTCATTGGAAGTACAATGTTACTATATACTGCATATATCCGGCAGAGTTGAGAAGCAACGACTTGTATGTCACCGTTTACGTCCACTGGATGTATTTCTTTATTTGTTACCTGTTTCCCTTTCTTGCTTTGGTGATATTCAACGCTGCCATCTACCAAAGGGTAAGTAAAATAAATCGTATCGTGTCGTTTAAAAAGAAAGCAAAATTTCAGTAATATCTTAATATCGCGGATTATTATTATTATTTTCAAAACATACAGTACTTCAAATCCATTTATTATTTCTAAGTTATTATACAGAGTATCACCGTAAAAGAGAAGAAACTACAATGCAAACGCGACATTGCAATTCCTAACATGTTACCGTACACACTTACGAGCATACCTATTTGGAGCAAAGTTTATAAATGCATACACTTCAGAATGCAACTACGAATACAGGTTTTATCATGTTCGATTTTCCAACTCGCTCATTTCTCTTGCACATGCAGTCGCTCTTTTATTTACTAAGCTTTGTTTCTCTTCGATCTTCTATATCTATTCAGAATCTTTATGAATGATTGCCGAGCTTATAGGTGAGCGAGTGGAAAATTAATTACATCTCTTTTTTCACAAGCTGATTTATTGTATCTGATTCGTGTAAAATTTATTTCATTTCGAATCAAGCGAAGGTAACACTGCTCTAAAAAATAAGTTACTTCTTACTACAGATAGATATTGAGTATAAAATTATAATGCAATGTTTCAGGTGAGAAAAGCGAACAGAGATTTGCAACAGCTTTCTCGACATCAAAGACGCGAAATCGGGCTAGCGACCATGTTACTTTGCGTGGTGATCGTTTTCCTAATTTGTAACATCCTGCCGCTAGCCTCAAACATTCACGAGACCTTCTTCAGCGATCCGCCACATTGGTTGGTGCAGACAGGCAATCTTCTCGTGACAATTAATAGTAGCATCAATTTCATTATCTACGTGATATTCGGTAGGAAATTCAAAAGGATATTTCTGAAGCTGTTTTGCAATTCAAAGTTGTTCCGACCTGGCAGAGATAGTCCAGAATTTCAAACTTACGACGAATCGATCGTTACCAATATGACCAATATAGAATTAAGGAACTCTATCAGACATTATCACGTAAACAGATCGAGTACTATCAGCAGGAATAACAATGTCTCGAATGGCAGTATGCGACAAAGCGTGAAAATATCAACAAGACCAGCCAGTCCAGGACCTTGTGTGTATTATCCTGCAAGGAGTCCTGTCAGAAGCCCTAGTCAGATGTCCGGAACATCAAGCACACAGAATGGGTGGAGTAAAAAAGATGTAAATTCTTCTTTGTAATAAATCTCAAATATTTAATCTAATCGCAATAAGTCGACGATCATTCGTGAATAACAAAGAATATCTTTTGTGCACCAAATAAGATGAAATAAGAAAATCTTTTTGTACAAAAATCACTCAAATTGAATGTAATCAGATAAGCTCGAAAATATTGGTGTTTATCTATCTTGCTAGTTAATTTTTGGATAAGAAACAGCATCGATATTGTAAATTTATTCTCATATGTTATTAGATATATAATTCAACCTCTCGAATTATTTCAATTTTTATTTAAGTTTTACGTATACTCGTTATCTTTCTTCTCCTTTTTTTTTTACAGTTACCATCGGTAAAATAATTTACACATACTTATTTTTATAAAGACTTTAATATCATATAATAATCACAGAAATTTCAGAAATGCGATGCATTTTGTCACAGATTTCATACAACTGCTTCATAATGTACATATTGTATACGAGACATTTTATCATCGTAATGAATAAACGTTAGTTAAATATGTGTAAAAGGTCATCATTCTCCGAAGTTTGATGCACGAATTAGGAAGAAAATAATAAAATTTGAAAAAATATATTTTTCGACTATTAGACGAACAAAAGATATTCAGTAACAAGAATATTGTTGAAAAAACAAAACATAAATCAGTACGTGTTTACTTGTTACGAAACGTATTAAACGAGTGATTACCTTGTACGAGCATAAAATTATTTCGTATAAGTAACTGATATAAGTAACGCATATATATGTAAAAAGGCATTCTCGCGTTGTTATAATCCACAAAAATTTTAGCAACTTGTAAATATACTCGAACTATTTTGATATGTTTAAATGGAGACTTATAGGTGAGACTTATTTTTGGTGTATAAGTTATATCTATAATGTCCACTATCTTTTCTGAAAACAGGCATTGAAAGAGAAATGACCAAAACAAGATCAACGTTCCCCGTTATTCCTATTCTTATAAAGAAGCTGAATTTATTTTTAGACAAGAATCAAAAATTTACGCAAATACAGTATTATCGATATTTCTCCAGCACTGCTTACAATGTTTGAACGAATGTAAATAATATTCAAATTCGATAGGAATAAAATTTCACTCGATTTTATATCTTGAAAAGGATAAAAAATAAATATATATTTAGATCGCGAAACAATTCGGTTATTTCGAAACGTCATTTATAATAGAATACTTGGATGTGTATAACCGAAACATTGAAACACAAAAATATTGTATTCGTTACGACTCACTTATTATTCTAAGATGCTAATACTGATCAAAAAAATAAAAACATTCATATATGTAATAATTAATATTTATGTTTATCATATAACGGTCTTCCCTCCGTGTAAAAAAGGCACGTTATTCACTTCATTGAAATCTTTCATCTCATAACTAAAAAAGTATGCCTGTATTTTTATTTTTTTAGATCTATACCTTAGTACTTTAGAATGGAATACAAACATGTACCTGAAATTATTTACTATGAGTAGATCGTTTAGATTCTTTTATATTATGTCGCAATAATTCTTCTGTGAACTTCGATATACTTTTGTTAAGAATATTTCATGTAAAAAAGATATACATGTTATCAATATATTTCGTTCTATTATTTCTATCAAGCGTACAAACTTTTATAAGCAACACAAAATGTTACAAATGATATGTATAAATACAGAGAACGAGAACTGATTTGGTTAGAACTTCGTGATGAATTTTGATTGATTTGAATTAAAAAAAAAAAAAAGTTTGGCAACGAAACTACATCATTCTTAAAGTAGTAATATTAAAATTTAGGGTCAAATAGAGGGAAAATAAACGCTCTCATAGCTATATGATAAAAAATAGTACGAATCACATAAATATACATTATATTCTAATCACAAGGTTTCAATTAATAGGTAATTAAATTCGAAATTATTGTGATTACATAAATACATAGATGTATAGGCAATAAAAATATATCATCATAAATTAATTGTAGATATTATTTCCTTGCGATGCTAGCTATTCAGAACCATTCCAGCTTTGTAGATATTTTAATTTATAATTAACTACGTAAACACATTTTTCATACTATTCATTAATAATACCCTATATTAAATGGGATTATGCTACTTCATAGTTGAATAATATTATGAACATTAAAAAATCCATACAAAGATAGTTAGTATAAGTACGGTTAAATTTATTTTTAGACTTACAATATGTTCGATTTACAAAAAATTAAAAATCCTTGTTCTAAAAATTCTGATACATTGCGATATATTAATAAAAATAAATGATGAAGTTTTAATAATTAATAATTCTTTATTCCTAATGAGAATAAAGTAACGCAAAAATTAATATTACATAATGTATCTACTGTATTTAACCTTGTTATTGATTCATTTCTCGTCTGTCTTTTTATTTTTTGGTTTTAAATACAAGTATAGGCCTAGAGCGATCATTCCACCGATTGATGACATAGCTACCTGTAAAAAGAAAAATAGTGCCACTACATATTAAATTGTCATACAACTTTTAAAGTGTTACCTAGAAAATTCTGTATCGTCAATAGAACAAATAGCAGATTTTGAGGTTACTTACATTTGCTCGACCACGTTCGGTGACGCTATTAAAATATTTCGATAAGCCAGTAAGCCCTTGTTCTGCTTCGTTCGAGCTTGCCATTATGTTTCAGTTAAAAAAAATCTACGTGTTTACTTAATACACAATTCAAATTGAAATGTTAATTATCACTTTCATACAGTTCGAATTAGACTGTAATACTTATTTCCTGTCTCCTTAGCAAAGTTTAAGTGAACACCACTAGAGGGCTGCTCAATGCACGTGACATCTAATGATATATGTAAAAGAATCACATACCGTGTACATGATTCTTTTATATACATGTATGTATATTTATTTACATATTTCAAAAGTTTATTTTCACATGTTTCATAACTATGTATATTTTTAAACTTAAACTATTTGACCTTTATATTGAACTAATATCGTAATTAAATCTGATGTTTATCAAGTGCTTTGAAAAGATAGAATATCTAAAGAAAAAAAAAATATGTATATATATATATATATATATATATATATATATATATATATATTTATTTATTTATTTAAATTCTATAATCAAAATAAAAAATCGAGTCGATAATTGAAACTAAAATAAAAAACAAAAAGAAATTAATAGTAGAAAATAACAAAATATCCTTCTTAAATTTATCAGTCCAACTTAATCTTTGCATGTAATTACTGATAATACAAAATGAAAACTACTGTCTTTCTTTTGTTATATTACATTATTTATGCACCAACAACCAATACTGTAAAGATTATATTAATGTAATATGATATACCGCTACAGTTATATTGATAAAATATACATACTTAGTTAATATTACATAACTACTGTCTATTTTCAATATAATATTTAAATTCTCCATAAGCATTGATAATTAACTAAAACAAAATAAAGCCTAGTGTTACATGCAATGTACGAATACAAAATATTACATGTTTTAATATAGTATGATCGTAATATTTACCCAAATCTTATGTTTAGTTGAACCATTTACAAATTGTTCATATGCAAAGATATTATTGATATCTTTATATGATATAATTTCCAATTTGTATAATACCTTTAAGAGTGATTTCAATGGTATTAAGCACAATTTATCACTACCATTTATTATATCATATGTTGCTTTCGACAATATACTAAAAAAGATATTCTCTCTTTGCATTTAATAAATAACAGATATTATCTTTAATACAATATTTATGATAATTACCCGCCACTTTTTATAAATTCTATTGAATTCTTAGTCCTATCAATTTCTTTAAACTGGACATATATATTGAATGCATATAATAATTTTGCCATATCTATAGCGGTCTCTGATTCATTAAGTACTTGAATGAATTCATCTACTAACAACCATCCTTCCTCTTGATAATAAAATATATGTATTATTTGTTTGGGTAGTTCTACAAAAATTATTGTGAGATTATTTTCATCAGTATGAAATTTCCATATTTATATTAATTGTACACAGTAAAACATACCAACTGCTCGAAAGAACATTCTACAATTTACAGACAGACATTTTGGTATGTATATGACTTTTCCAACAGTAAACTCAGTTTTCTTTAAATGTGAGTTCTTTGCTCCTGCATTATATGCATCAACTTCAAAATCTGATGTATCATCTGGAATAAAATTCTGTATTCTATTTTCTTGTTGATCTTTATTGCATATTACTTTTTCTTCATTATTTTCAGAAACCCAGCAAATTTTACTATAATTATGTGATCCAGTAGTATCTTTCAGCGGTTTGCTCCATACGTCTACCGAACTTACTACTGATTTCTGACCATTCTGTGCCTCATTAAGTTCCATTATTGGAGATGAGTTGTATAATGCACGAGAAGTAAGTGAATAACATGTTAAATGTTTCTCATCGATATTTGTATTATTTGCTAAATGAGAATATTCTGAAATATTAACAGGTAATAAGCTAGAAGATCTAGAACTACTGAAATCATAATTTAGAGGAAATATAACATTTTCGTTAATACTTTTACAATTCAAATCTTCTTCTGATACAACAAAATCATTACTTTGTACACACAACGGTTGATTAAGATTGGAGATACCATTTGCCTGAACTGGCTCCTGTTTGTATATTTCTTCAACAAACTGTAAATCATTATCAATAAAAGATTTGTTGGATGGCGAAAAACATCGATTCTCCATTTCTTTCTGGTAAACACTATGCTCTGTAGATTGACCATTGATAATGCTTTTGCATGTTGTGTTAATATCATCATCCACATTCCAGTTATGATTAAAAGGTTTTACATTTTCTGTAAATAAATTATTTTTAACATTGTTTGTGTTTTTTGGAAAGTCAGAATATTGATGATTGAATAATCTATTCTTAAGATCGTCCAAATATCGATTTGTATTGGAGTTATCATCTTCAAAAGTTATCAAATCATGTCCACCATGATTTTTATTTAAAATATATAATAAATCATTAGAATGAGAACATTTTTCCTCTTCTGAATCAAGTATTTGTAATTTACCTGCTAAACTAAGTCTGAAAGGATTTGTTTCTTTGAAACATGTTCCATTATGTATAGAATGTTCTACAGGTGTTAAAAGATCAGTACTTGTAAGACATTTGTTATTAAATTTTCCAAATCCTGGAGAAACACATGACGTTACTGACATCTGTTGATTTAGCAAAGATTGATTTATTACATTAGTATCGTTACTTCCAGACATTAAAGAATTATAATTCACTGTATTCAAATTTCTATCTTCATCCTGAATGTAATTATTTTGAGAAGAGTCAACATGAGTATGAATTCTATCATAAAAATTACTAGTTAATGGCTGCTTATTTATAGCAGCAGGTGCAACATATTCCACGGGGCAGTCAACATTTGTATTTATAGCAGTTTTTTTTTCGGTATGAACATTTCCATTTGAAGAATTTTCATATGCACTCTCAGTGTTTACATGTAAGGGATTTACAAATATTGACATTTGTTTATTAATATTTAAAAGTACGCTTTTTATCATATTTAGTGTACTTTTATCATATGTTGAATTGTTATTCATTAGAGAGCTTTTTATTACTTCATAAAGAAGTAAACGAAGTGTTGCATTTATTTGCATTAAGTGCTGTATTTTCATTTGCAAATTCTCATTCCATAATTGCATAAACTTTTGTGAGCTTCTGTCATTATTAACTTGACCATAAGGAGTTTCAGCTTGTAAAAATGGATTAGTATTGTTTTTATTACAAGTTGAATTGTTCTGAAAAATTTGATCTTGAATGTTTTCTTCTGCTAGCAATATCTTTTGTTCATCAAATAGTGTACATTCTGATGAAGGCTTAAAGAACTTGTCATTTAAGATACTTTGTGGTGATACCAAGGGCACATCAGTAGCATTTTCAGATAATTTTTTGTTATTGCCATTAAATATATTAGTCTCCTTCTCATAACATCGTTCAGGCATAAATATTAAATTCTCTTCCACATAAAGCAACAGATTACTCATATCAACACTATTTTCCTAATTAAAAAAGAATAAAAGACATATCAAATAATATTATATCCTATGTATTTACCTAGTAATATGTGCAATACTCTTTAAATTGATTAGTTTGGGAAAAATTATCACTTTATGAGATTGTTATGTATTATGTAAAAATATTGTAAAACTATTGGTATATAGTAAAATGTACACGGCTGATTTTTTGTCTAAAAGTTTTTATTACATAAGTAACAAATAAACACATGATACAAGACTTGTAATAACATAAAGGTCGTATTTTTCCCAAAAAACAGAAAAGCCAATTTGTTTTGATTACCATGTAAAAATACACTGTAATTAAGCAATTACAGTAAACAAATATATAAAATATAAAAACAATATATTGATTATACATGATATCTAAGAGAAAAGAACAAAGTTAAAAATGAGTATGAATTGTAAAAATCAGAAATTTTAAATTCTTTTGGTCATAAAGCTAAGTACTTGTGTTATTTATATGAACGATCTCTTTGCAATAACTTCGCTTTATTTAACATTTCTATTAATTTTCTCCCTTTACCTTGTGATTCATAATTTAGATTAGACATAAATTTATTACTTCTCTCTGAATTGTTTTCAGAATGTATTACGGGTATATGACTTTCAACTTTGATACTTTTATTTGTCAAGTCTTCCATTTTATCTTCCTGATTACTGATTCTATCTGAATGCATAACTTCATAAGTATCACCTTCTATATTTGTATAAGTTCCTATACAATCTCCATTCTCAATTGAATTTAAATCATTTATTTCTACTGTATTTAAACGTGAGTCAAATTCATTGTCACTGAATTTATTTTGAGTACTCCCATTAAATGTACCTTTCAGAAAATTAGAAAGCTCAGCATATGATATATTTACATCCCATTGTTCTTCTTCTTTGTCGGATTCTATATCAACATCATTAAAAACCGGTATGTCGGACTTTTCAATTACTGTGGTAGATTTTATTAATTCTTCGACTGATACCACTTCTGTTTGTCTAGTTTCTTCATTTAATAATGATTTTTCCATTGATCTTACTGATTCCTTTACTTCTACATTCAACGATGATTCTTCTGAACAATTGATATTTTTTATTAAACCTGATTTTTCTGTTGTTGTTGATTGCTGTGATGATGTTGATACCAGGGTCAGATCTTCTAGGTTATTTGCAGATTTGGATATTTCTTCTTTCTCATATACTTCTGAATTGTTGATCGTAGGTTTAAAGAATTCCTGTGAGTTTGAATTTATTGCTTTTGTTTTAACAGAACTTTCAACATCAGTCTCTGGCCAAGATTCATTTGATGTACTTTCATGAATGTTTGTATTGCTTTCATATTTTTTACATTCAATGTCAATTTCTGACCAAGATCCATTTGATGTACATCCATGAATGTTTGTATCATTTTCATACTTTTTACATTTATTATTTAACATTTCTACTAATGTTCTCGCTTTACCTTGTGATTTATAATTTAGATTAGACATATATTTATTACTTCTCTCTGAATTGTTTTCAGAATGTATTACGGGTATATGACTTTCAAATTTGACACTTTTATTCGTCAAGTCTTCCATTTTATCCTCCTGATTACTGATTCTATCTGAATACATAACTTCATAAGTATTACTTTCTGTATTTTTATAAGTTTCTATACATTTTGCATCCTCAATTGAATTTGAATCAGTTATTTCTACTGTACTTAAATGTGAGTCAAATTCATTGTCACTGAATTTAATTTGAGTGCTCTCATTAAATGTAGTATTAAGAAGATTAGAAAGCTCAGCATATGATATATATGCATCCAATTGTTCCACTCTTTCGTTAGATACTATATCAACATCATTAAAAACTGGTATGTCGGACTTTCCAATTACTGTGTTATATTGTATTAATTCTTCGACTGATACCACTTCTGTTTGTCTAGTTTCTTCATTTAATAATGATTTTTCCATTGATCTTACTGATTCCTTTACTTCTACATTCAACGATGATTCTTCTGAACAATTAATATTTTCTATCAAATCTGATTTTTCTGTTGTTGTTGATTGCTGTGATGATGTTGATACCAGGGTCAGATCTTCTAGGTTATTTGCAGATTTGGATATTTCTTCTTTCTCATATACTTCCGAATTGTTGATCATAGGTCTAAAAACTTCCTGTGTGTTTGAATTTATTGCTTCTGTTTTAACAGAACATTCAACATCAATCTCTGGCCAAGATTCATTTGATGTACTTTCATGAATGTTTGTATTGCTTTCATATTTTTTACATTCAATGTCAATTTCTGACCAAGATCCATTTGATGTACATTCATGGATGCTTGTATCATTTTCATACTTTTTACATTTATTATTATTATTATTACCATTAATATTACAATGAAATGATGTAGATTCTGTTACTGTGCTTAAATCGTCCGAATCTAAACTTGAATTGTCATTTGATATATCTTTTATTGATGATAATTTCTCCAATAATTTTTGCTTAGAAGTAATGGTTTTCATACAAATGTAATCATTTTGTTCATAATTTTCTAAAGCAATTAAACTAGTATCGTTTTCAACACTAGTATTGTTAGTTTTCTGTGATGAATTCATAGGTTGCGTATCTTTTACATTTCTAGATGCATCATATAATTTTTCGTCTGTCAACATCCCTAATATTTTTTGTGATATAGCAATTATTACATTATCTTTTATGCGCTTTTTACGCCTTTCAATATTTTCTAAAATTAATGGAGATACATTTGACATTTTAGCAATATTTCCAGTTGATGACCAGCGTATATCTTTATCATGCAAAGCAGAATAAGAGCTATTATATACTACTTTCAAGAAACAATTTTCAGCTAATGGTACATTGCTTTGTTTCCTAATAGATGTTTCACGAGGTATTTTAGATTCACTTTCTTGAGTTATATTGTTCTTTTCTTGCAATGCATTTTTCAAAATAATAGACCAGTCTATGTTCTCTGTTATATATACTTCATGTGGATCAGTAAAATTTTTCACATCACTAATATATATTTCGTCTTCTGATTCTCGAATATCAAAATGATTAGCATATTGTTTAGGAATATTGGTACGTTCTTTTAAAATATTACATTTATTATCTAACGTTTTACTATTTTTCTTGTTATTAACAGAAAGATCAATAGACAAAGTATCAGATGTAGTGTTATGTTCCATATCATTATGACATGATATTACAGACTTTTCGTATGACTTTTGTTCAATGAGTTGATTTAATACAGAACTTGAACCTAAACATTTTTTATTTGCTATAGTCTCACAAATTTGATTATTACTATTATCATTATTATCATTATTAATTTTGGTAGAATCAATAGATTTTAATTTAAGATGTAATAACATTTTGTATAAAGATTCTGTTTTTCTTGGATGTTTCTTTCCAGGATTTGTAACAGAACCATATTGTTTAGGAATATTGGTACGTTCTTTTAAAATATTACATTTATTATCTAACGTTTTACTATTTTTCTTGTTATTAACAGAAAGATCAATAGACAAAGTATCAGATGTAGTGTTATGTTCCATATCATTATGACATGATATTACAGACTTTTCGTATGACTTTTGTTCAATGAGTTGATTTAATACAGAACTTGAACCTAAACATTTTTTATTTGCTATAGTCTCACAAATTTGATTATTACTATTATCATTATTATCATTATTAATTTTGGTAGAATCAATAGATTTTAATTTAAGATGTAATAACATTTTGTATAAAGATTCTGTTTTTCTTGGATGTTTCTTTTCAGGATTTGTAACAGAACCATATTGTTTAGGAATATTGGTACGCTCTTTTAAAATATTACATTTATTATCTAACGTTTTACTATTTTTTCTGTTATTAGTAGAAAGATCAGTAGACGAAGTATCAGATATAGTGTTATTATGTTCTACATTATTATGACATGACATGACAGACTTTTCGTACGATTTTTGTTCAATGGGTTGATTTAATACAGAACTTGAACCTAAACATTTTTTATTTGCTATAATCTCACAAATTTGATTATTACTATTATCATTATTATCATTATTAATTTTGGTAGAATTAATAGATTTTAATTTAAGATGTAATAACATTTTGTATAAAGATTCTGTTTTTCTTGGATGTTTCTTTTCAGAATTTGTGACAGAACCATGCATTTTTTCAATTAAAAAATCATTTTTAGAGGAATTAGTCGATTGAAAATATTCTGATCTTTTGCTCTTTCCTCTATGTGAAATCAATTTATTATAGGAATCTTCTTTATTACTATTTACTTCATTAAAATTACTACTGTGAGGTAAACCTATGTCAGAATTTAGATTATGTACTATTTTATTTCCAGAATTTTTGGACAATTTTTCCTTTAGTCTATAAATGTCGCTAGGTTTTTGTCGTTTAAAACATTCTTGACGCTCTAAGTAATGACAAATTGGAAAATTCCGTTTTTTAATACAAACCATTTTTCCATATTCTGCTAGCTTTTGCTCCACTAACCAATCGTTAATGTGTACATCTTCATCTTCTAATGTGTCAGTCAAATTTACCATCATTGAATTATCCTGTAATAAAAAGTCCCATGATATTTATAATTATTTTAAAACAAATTTAATTAAAATGTAAATCACAAAAAATAAATATTACTTGAATTTTTTAAATATTTTTACCTCCTTATTAATTGTTGCAATTGTTGCAACTAAAGGTATATCAGATGTTCTTAGTGCAAAATGATGAGTAGCACTACGGGACCATTTAGATCCTGTACATGGCCTAGTATTAATTAAACCACATGGTATTGCCTGTGCTGGCAGGATGGAAAACTTCTTATGTAAGTAATATACTGCATTGGGAGAATATGTTTTCAGTGTTCCATAATCATAAAACATTACCTGTAATAAATTGGTATAAATAATAGTTATTACATTAAATACAAATAATATGTCAATAAATCATAGGAATAATAGAGAAACAACAGTAGGTATATGTTTAAACTGAACATACTACGTATACTTACAGTCACTTGAAAATCTGGTTTCACAGCCTTAATTATACCCCTATGCCATATTCCATTGTATACACATGCACAATTCAAACCTTTTTCTAGTACAAGTAGTGGAATTGCATATTGTTCATATTGCATTGTATAAAACTTACTGTGGGACACGATTATTAATATAAATATTATGAATTATAATTGTCTAATTATAGTTATAATAATTGTTCAGTGTAATTATACATACTGTAAATCATCCATGAACATTTTAAATATCTTTTGTTTTTTACGAAGTTGTATCCAAAAGAATGAAGGTGTGAAGACTTCTACAACAATAACTTCTATAAAAGGTTCTTCATTCTGTTCTAAATCTGCAACGTTTATGCAACCTACATAGTCTCCAATACTCATTACATTATCTGGTATTAGCTTCTTACATGTATCGAGCGACTAAGAATAAAATGTTACGAAATTAATGTTATTGAATTTTTGTATATATTTTGTATATATATTTTGTATAAATAATTAATAAAATTCTTAAATCATTGAAACAAAGAATCTTTACCACTGATGCTGGGACTGCTTCTTCATTACTTGGTTCATAAATATTATACCACTGTGCAATATTATTAGCTTCATGTTTCTTTGTTAGTTTATTTGAAGGTATTTCCCTCTTTGCATAATAAAGCATGAAATCTCCTGTGTCACGAGGTTGAATGCAATGAAAGATTTCAGGTAACTGTGATGCAAATTCTCTAACGCTATTAAAACCAAGTTCTGCATAATTCAAAGGAACTTTATATTCTTCTAAATATTTTTCTGGTAGATCAGCACACCAAATCCCATCAGAGTGGTTTTGAATAAGCTTTTCCAAACGAAATTTAATTCTTTCATTTATAAGTATTTCAATATCTTTCTGATCTAAAACGTTTTCTTTATCTTTCATTATATCATCTTCAAATTTCGTTTTAATATTATCACTATGTTGGGTTTCTTGATCTTGACAGTTAGTTTCCTTCATGCAACTAAATGTTGATTTGGACTTTGTATCTAACTTTGTGTAATCAGATATAGATGTATGATTGAGTTGTGTAACCTCAAGGACATCTTCGCAATCTAACATATCATCTGAATCTTCATTTCCAGCAGCAGTGATAATTGGCAATTTGGATTTAGAATGAGACATATCATTACGGTCTTTTAAATTATTAAATTTCTTAACTTTAGATCGGTTTGGATAAATCTTATTGTTTGTTTGAAAAATTCTATGTGATAATTCTTGTAACTGTTCTTCCATTTCTTTCATAGTAATTTTCACAAAAGGCATGCGTGAATGAATTTCTTGAAGTATATAATCCTTATTTAAACCATTAGGTTTATCTTTAACTAAACTGATTACTTTGCTTAATATCTCAGCTGGTATACGAATTCTATTAGGAGCAGTTGTAGGAAAATAGTGATTTGGTCTATGTGTTTTTCTTCCAACTGAAGGTTTCTGAGCTTTTTGGCCAGCTATTAATCTACTAACGTGTTTGGATTTCTCTGATGCAATACCATGTATAATAATTGTATTATCTCTATGTTCTATTTGTACTGTTTTTGACATACTATGTAGAAAACTTAATAAAGAGTTGTATCCTAAATCTTTCCATGGTATATGTTCACCCTCTAACTCATAATAATCATGACTTAGCTGCTTTACAGTACATCCTCCTTTACGTGTAATTAATAATGCTAATATTGTAGTTTGAGTGTTTTCACGCTTTTGTAAATCCACTTGCATTTTGCTATCAAATATTAATTTATAGATATTATTCTCTACAAATAAGTTAAATAATTAATTGGAATATCTAACAATTTTAATTTTTTAATGCAAACCGAAGAGTTGTAAGCAAACTGAACATTAAATGATTTCTTTTAGTTATAATATCTGCTTAATACAATAATTGTTTTAGACTTAAATATTTATATCATACCAAGTTCCTTTACTATGATCTCGAAGTATAAATTTGAATTATATCGTAAAAAATTTTAAATTCACTCGGCCTAACGGTAATTGGTATAATCTTAAACGTAAGCAACGAACAAATAACCTATCTATAACACATGTATATAATTAGGAGGTGTAGTAGAAAAATTTAAAACTTTATGTTTTCTTTATTTGCCGCGCGAACTATCGAACTACCTGCTACTCCTAGAGATACGGTATCATAATCAAAATTTTAAATTAATTTTAACTTAAATAATAATAATTTTAATCCCAAATTTACAACCTAATATATATCTTTAATTTTTAAATTAATAGAAATATGTCATGAAATTATATATTATAAGTATTCTGATATCATATATGTATATATGATGTATATTATTTGGAAACTGGCTTGCAAGATCAAATCTGAGTTATATTATTAAATGTCATAAATATAATATCATTCAAGTAAGATAATTTTAAATTATCAAAATAATACGATATAACAAGGTATACTTATATAATATGTAAATTATTTTACATAAATTTACATGAAAAGCACATACTGGTTTTCTATTGCTATTCAAAGTTTACGTCGCTACGTAATTTATGTAAGTGATTTCAGGATAATCATAATGATAACATAGTTATGAAACGTTCAATTAATAATATAGAAAGTAATTTCATTAGGTATCAATTAATACTTGACAAAACTTATAATCGAAAACCGCACACAACAACCTCGCACATAAAGTCCAGAAACATAATATAATTCACTAAATGTTCTTATAAAACATATTCATAAAATGTTGAGTCAGACAAATAATACATAATACACGTTTACACATGTATATATAGATTTAATAAAATAATTCGTAAATTGATATTTGAAACCTAGATAAATTATTTATAAATGATGAGAAAGGATATTGAATAGAATAATGAAAAAGAAACAATTATATAAAAAATTATGAAAGTTAGATTGAGGTTATGGAGTGCAAAAAGCTCTTCAAAAACATATAAATTGTGATAAGTGAAAAAATCTGAAATCATATTTATAAATCCAGCATAATGATTGGCTGTTACCGAAAGTGTCCTCTCTTCTATTTATAAATAAAACACCTATATCACTCAAATATTTCAACTATAGGAACTATAAGTTTATTGTATAATCATCGAATGACATGAAAATAAAAAACAATGCTTTTTTGTTTGGGTTTGAGTATTAAATGTAAATTCATTACATTAATATTAATGAGTCATATAAGTAACTATTATTCGACTGTATATAGTATTTTATTGCTTGTTTTTTTAGAATTTCAACAAGTACATAATTATTTAACATCTGAGAACTGAACTCTGATATATGCTTTAAATATTGAGAACAAAGTTTGTTCATAGCTGCGAGGCACATGTTTTGATCTCATCAAAAAGTCGACAATCGCTAGCCCGCGGTTGGCCCCGAGTCAATTTCGGCAGTAGGCAGCCTCGTGCTCGTGGCCACTCGTAGGTCTGCCTTGTATTTTTGCAATCTGTAGATAGTACATAGCTAAAAGATTAGCTTTATATAAAATAAGTTATGTGTTTGTGATTAAATGTATAAAAGGCGAGGGTTTCTAATAATATCCTACAGTAGTTGAAGATCCTTAGAACTGCGTAAGATAGTGCAGAAAAGTGTAATACTGATTTCGCTGGTGTAGTATAAAGAAAATATTAGGTATAGTATTCGCCCTTTCTCGCCATAAAAGATGGCACCTTCGTGTTTCGAAGTGATCCTAGTCGGTCTCTTTCTTCTGATACCTGTATTATATGAAGTGAGCAGGACCTTTCGTTATTATCTCAAGTTTTTTCTCTATTATGGAATTGCAATGCTGAATTCATTAATTCTCCTCCCGATTGTGCTTTTACGACCGAAGAACGTGAAAAACTATTTGTTAGTAATTACATCAATTTTGAAAATATGAACGTTGTCTATCTTGTTACATTTCTATGTTCCATTCTCTTATTTTTCAATTAATTATGTTCTATTGCTTATATTTTCATTCTGATTAATTTTGTTCAAACTAATAGGACAAATTTATTGAACGATGGTGATATAGCATATGGATAACAATCCCGATACAGCGATGACGTTTTTTTAAATAACTTGGAATTCTCACCCCAGAAATGCCACATAAATGCGTAAATTTAGATTGGAAAATAATTTGAATTGTAAAATTAATTTTTTTAAGTAATATATAATAATATCGTTTGTAAACGTAAAATAAAATTTTTATTTTTATTGTTAAATTTGCTAAAGTATGTGTCTAATGAAATGTAAAGTAATTACATATAAATGTTACCGTGGAATAAAAATTAAAAAAGATTTTTATTTGTAAAATTTATTTATTGAAATGTATTCTTTAATAAAATAACATGTAAACATTTTAATTAACATTGTATTGAAGTTTTAGTTTTATTATAATCACTCATTTATTCTGTACATAATTATTATTATATTTGTATTTGAATCTTTAACATATATTTATATAATATTATATAGTAACAATGAACAATGTAATAAAAAAAGATAATTAGAATGATTTATAAAAATGATGTATATATATATATATACACACACACACACGTATGTATGTATGTATGTGTATATTTTATATATTTATATATATACATATACAAATACAAATATATATGCTACATTTTTTACAAATTAAAAACTAATCCACCATTTGTCAATAATTTTGTTACTAACATAATAGACCTTACATTAATTATACAAATTATTAATATTTTTATATTCAAAAAAATATATAAAATATAATTTTAGATTAGGATCGGCTGTGTTTTCTATTTGTACTCACCTTATCGGACTACGTTGGGAATTAAGGGGGACAGAACATTTAGAAAAAGAAAGGGCATGTATAATAGTATCAAATCATCAAAGTTCTTTAGATATACTGGGAATGTACCAAGTATGGCCAATAATGCAAAAGTGCACAGTTATAGCAAAAAAACAGATTTTTTATGCATGGCCATTTGGTTTAGTTGCTTGGCTTTGTGGATTGATATTTATAGATAAAATGCAGTCAGATAAAGCCCGTTCAATTTTAAATAGTGCCGCGGTCTATCTCAAGGAAGACAAGGTAATTTGATTTATATAATATAGAATATTCTCCAAAAGGTAATATTCAGTTTCCTAGATACTTATTTTTCCATGCTTTTTATGTAGATTAAGTTATGGATATTTCCTGAGGGCACTAGGCGCAACACTGGACAAATTCACACATTTAAAAAAGGTGCCTTTCATGTTGCAATCAATGCTCAGTTACCTATATTACCAGTTGTATTTTCTTCTTATTATTTTCTATCTTTTAAAGAAAAAAGATTCGATGCCGGTAAGACCTTTTTATGTATAAATATTTATACTTATTTGAATACAAAACATTATGCGATAATCTAATTGATGATATGAAGGTCGAGTTATTATAACAACGTTACCACCGATATCTACAGAAGGATTAACTTCAGCTGATGTTGAAGATTTAATAGAAAAGACACGAAATGAAATGATGGAAGTTTTTCATGCCACTAGTCATGAAGTGCAATCAAATATTTCTTCCTAGAGTACAGTAATTATTTCATGGTAAATTAATAGAGTTCTTATTATTCATATCTTGATTACAATTTAATCTTTACTTGTAAACCAAAGACTTGTTTTTAATATTTTTATCAAGGATTTCATCAAGAATTTATTGGACATAGCAAATGTGTGCTACAGTTAGATAGGGGATAGATAATATTAATTATTAATTTAAATTCATATTTTACTTGCCTGTTTTAAAGTTCTTTACAAATCCAAGATTTTATTTCTAATCGTGTATGTATATATATATATTTCATTTATAAATTTATATTTATAGTAATTTTATATTATTAACTTTCTTATTTTTAATGAATCACCTAACCATTTATATAATGGTCTTTGATATAATAAATACATGTAAATCGTAATGCGTTCTTGAACAAGATTTTATACATGTATAAAACAGATGTTAATTTCTTTTGCTTGAAAAAAATAATAGAACAGTTTCTATAGAGATGGAAATGTTTGGGTAGAAAATATAATTTTAATTTTATAAATGATCCGGATAGTTCAACTAGATAGAGAAGTTATTTACGAAATAAAAAAAAACTAAATTAAAATTTTACGTGCGTTTTATAAAATTACATGAAATATATTTTATTCATAAAATTTTATAGAAATTTTTAAGTATCTATTTCATATTTTCATCCATTCATGTACAATGCTGCAAACGGTTCAATGTGCGTGTGTGTGTGTGTATGAATAAGTAAAATTATTTATTTATACTTCTATATCCTTTTTAAATAAAATTTTGTAAAACACTGTTTTGTTCATTGTAAAAGCAGATGATAATCATGGAAGCACGCAATATCACAAATATGACACTGGAAAAGCGTTTCCTGTTAGTATGTTAAAAATATTCATGCTATGTGATATTCATTTTATTTGTAATTAAATATACTCATGAATGTTAGTTAACACTGATAAAAAAAATTCAAACTATTAATGTTAGCTGTATAACTTTTTCTTAAAACTACTATGTATTCCTATAATTTATAAGTAATTAAGTCCAATATTCCAATATTACATAACATGAATTTTTTAACATGAATTATATTGAATTCTTGTAATTTTAGATTGAAGATATTACATAATAATCTTGTTTATAAGTTTCTGACCTTTTACTGTTAGAAATATAAATGTATAAAAGGTAACAAAAATATTATTTCAAAATATAAATAAATAAAGGGCGCATGTGGTATTTTATTTGTTG
The DNA here is from genome assembly GCF_905332965.1 of Bombus pascuorum. NCBI lineage: Eukaryota > Metazoa > Arthropoda > Insecta > Hymenoptera > Apidae > Bombus > Bombus pascuorum. The sequence goes on along the minus strand of NC_083490.1, from coordinate 741,214 downwards.
ACAGTATTATAATTTACATGTTAAAAAAGCATTAATATTTACGAATTTTATTTTAGAAAAAAATTATACACATATGTGCTATGTACAAATCAACATGTTGCATATAACTTATGTATTTCATATAATATATGTGTTTTTTTTTACTTAATGTATGTACTTTTTTTTTACGTGGGGAAATCCTCATGGTCATTCCGCCGCTGTTCAAGGAGAAACAGCGGCGTAGTGTCGGACGTTTACCGACTAAAACCCCACAGTGGCCTACCTAACGTTTAACAGGAGTGCCCCGGGACACCTTTCGAATTGCTGCCAGAGCACTCTTGTGTCCTCTCCCAAGCTGAGGGAGCCACTCCTCATTAGGCGCTAAGAGGGACCACACCTTTTAACGCCACCTTCTAGACACTTAATGTATATACTAATCACTCATTATCCTCGTGAATCTTTATTCCTACAGTATTATTGTGTATAATTTGAAAAATGCGACATTAACATAATTGAATTTTAAAATTATTTTCAGGTGTACAGTTATGTTTGCAAAAAGCATCAGTTACAATATTTGTAGAAAATGGAAACTTCTAAATACATTACTACATAAATTTATCATCATTACTGTAAAAGGAATTAGTGAAACCATTTACAACATTCTTTTTTTATAATCCTTCTTTATTGAATTAATGATATATAGAAGTAAATTGGCTTATGGTGCGTAAATAAGGAATAGAAATATTTCGAAAATGTATAATATATACTATTACCATTGTTGTAAGAAAACAAAATACGTGAATTCTTAATAATCCATATAATTAAACTTTTTATTTGATTCTAAATACATTATTTTGAAAATTTATGAAATATTTATGCATTTATACAATAGGCTTAAAAATTTTCCTCGTGAAACCAATGAATATGTGAACTCACAATACATAACAATGAAAAAACATACAGTTCTTATAGCACTTGTACATTTTAATGTTTTACATAATATAAGTTAATTTTGTACATTAACCTAAAAAAATAATAAACCTAAGTATTTATAGACATGAAATTAAGAATAGTCTGACAATCCTGCTGCTTTCTTCTCTTGAGTTTCTGTCCACGCTTTGGCTATTGTCTTTTTTATTTCGTCATCCCCTTCTTGATACATCTTCTTCATTAAATTCATCAAACTAGTACCAGGGTCACCATCTTCACTTATATCTGGAGCTGAAGATGTCTTTGATTCCTTGATTCTTTTTTCTACGCTTGTTACATGTGACCAATGTTTCGCAACCTTTTTGACAAGGGATATTATCACCATATCAGCCTTGGTTCTAACACTACTCTTATCTGTATCAATATCTTCACATAAATTATTAATTGTTAAACTATAATTTTTGTTGTTCAATCCAAGAATATGGAGATCAAAAGATTTCTCAGTAAAGTTACAAGTCACAGCGTCTTTAGCCAACTGATGCACATCTTTCAATGTAACGTATAATTTTACTGTCGTATTTGTTTGATCCCAACCATAGTTATTAAGTTTAACTTCATAACACTTTTGAGAAGAGTTAGACACTGCAACAGCAGGCTTTGTCTGAGATATTTGATTTTCTTCTATCAACCTTGCTAACTCTGTTTGCAACTTCCTAATTTCAAGACTGAGAACATCTTTAGTCTTTTGACGACTAGCTTTTTGAAGTAAACTGTTAAATTCTTCAATGTCCAATTTTAACTGTAAAACAAAATACAGTTGTTCCATGTATTGATTATGTTCAATAAAATTTCCTTTCAACAATTCTATTTAGAACAATCACTTTAATTTCGTAAAAAATTCACATGATTAACTTTAACTGTAATTTCGATGTACATACATGCATACATACGGATAGCACGCTCTAATATTTTACTATATCGGAATTGTATTTCTCTATAGTCACATATACGATAATTGTTTTGTTGTACAAAAAGCGCTATATTTTTCTTATCATTGATGATATAAAAAGTAATTTGAAAAATTGAAAAGTTGCTTACCTCGTCAGCCTTTGTCGACATTTCTTCCTTCAAAATTAGCGACAAATAGAATTTCTAAACGTTTAATGGTAAGAAAAAAGGAAGTCAACACTCACTCGATTATCCTATTGATAATGACGTTAAAATCGTATAATTCAATGTTTCTTGACTGTAACACCTCGTTCGTTACAAATTTGTCTCGACTGTTGAGAATCGACGAATCGACTGCACACTACACACTGTGCACTCAGTAGAAATTTCTGGAGAGTTCAAAACTTTTCTATAATATGTAGGAAAATTTCTCTTTACCTTGAATAATATTATAGGTATTTTTTAAAGAAAAACACATGTTTTTAAGCAAGATCGTTAAACTCTTTTAGATCCTTTTAGTAAAATTGAAAATTCTTTCATTAATAAAACATTGATTCGATGTTAAGTAAAATTTATAATTAGTATAATGTGTAATATATCTAATATTCAGAATTTTTGAAAAAGTATAGGATATTTGTTTCTATTTGTTTTTTAATATATAAGCATAAATTAAATCGATTTAGTTTATCAATAGATGAATAATAATCGATTAATATTCTTCTTCTAACCTTTAACCTAAAATCTGTATTTGAAATATTATAATTCTTGCATTACGAAGGGGATACTTTTAAATTTCACGAAGAGATCATATGAAAATATTTTGATAGAATTTTGCAATAATAGAACGAGAAATTATAAGTTTATACTATTTCTTGTACGGTTTACTAAATGTATCTTTAATACTGCGTTGTGATTGGTTCATTTGAAATTCAACTGAATCTTTGTCGGGGTAGCAAACTATTTTTCTATAGGAATTATATTTAATTGATAAAATGGATCATTTTCATTCAGTAGATACATCACATTCAGAGAAGAACTCAGAATGTACGAAAACTGTTCATAAACGGCGATCTTCTGTTTTTCAAAGTCGTACAATAACATTTAACGAATATGAAGGTTAGTTAATTTATTCTATTTTTTTTCTACGAAACTTTATAATATTTAAAAAATATTAATAACATATCATTTCAGTAAGATTTCATACAATAATAAATTATCAGGAAAATTAATTTTTAATCGGCATTTAATAAATGATATTTTACAATTGAAGGTATACAGTGTGTAGAAGATGAAAAAACTGTTGATGCTGAAGATGTAATAAAATGCGTATCTAAAATATCGCCAGAAAAACCTATAGATTTAGAAGAATATATAATTAATTTAAGAAATGAAAGAAAAGAATGGATAGAGACATTAAAGCAAAGGAAAGCACAACGAAAAAATCTTGCAAAGCAAAAATTATATTCAGAGAATCGAGGACAACTTTTAGATTTGAATGTTTTAGCAGAATATGAGAAAGCCTTTGTTACAGCCCGGCCAAATTATCAACATATCTACAGAAATTATAAGAAACTGTCAGATATAGTTGCAAAGACATCGGTATTGTATAATCTAACTTACAAATTAAATCAAAGATTTGTTCGGCAAATGGAAAGAAGACTGTGTAAGGTTAATGACAAAATTATTGAGATAATAGGCTCATGACATTAGAAATACCATTTTATATTGTAAATAATTTTTAACACAATATTAATTATGGACATAATGGGAATGTATAATTTTTTTACCTCTGTAGATATTAAAATAAATATAACGATACATAAAATAAATAAATAAATAAATGTATATATATTCAACAAGAATAAATTCTAAACAAGAATAAATAACTGGACAAATAAGAATATCGTTTACTACTTAAATACTCAGTGTAAAAATTTTATCTTGATACGAGAGATTTATGGTGCAACCATTAAAATGACAATAGGATTGTATGTGTATTGAAGTAAACATTTGTTTTATCATATTGACATAGTTAATGTTTTAAATAATTTAAAATAGAATATAGAAACCAATAGAGCTGTCATCTATGCAAATGAAAACTTTTCCGTCTTGCCGCTTTTCTTTCTTTCTGAGATAGATATTCTTTTCTTGATATGCTATTGTGTAATTCCAATATATGATTTATTTTTCTGACAATTTCTTCAGCTGTCATCGAATCCGCTTCAAATTCATGGTTTTTGAACGATGCTGATTGATGCAGAGAATGCAACTGTCCAGAGGGTACTGTGAAAAGACGATACTTCTTAGCATTATGTCCGTTTCTTGGGAAATTTGTTTATGTTACATAAAATGTTTAAACTAGACCAACCTAAAATATTTTCCGAAGTAGACGAGTGTGGTGTATAAACTAATGTAAAAATTGTTTTCGTTCCCTTTGTTTCTGTCACTTCGCACCAGGCAATATTGTCTATTTGATAACTAACAGCTCTTTGTCTATTCCAAAAGCGTCCTGCACCTTTCCCTGTTATTATTGGATTGATTTCAATTTTCTCACCAGAGATTCCTAGATATATTTCAGTCTTTGTCCTGACTTTATTAATTATGTATACCCTATATAAAATGTTACATATTAATTGCAAGTTATTTTATGATTCTAATGAATAAAAAATACCTGTACGACTGATACAACGGAGCTTCCATAGCAGTCGTATGTCCTTCCATTTTTGCTAAATCTTCAGCAACTTCTTCTTCTTCGTTTTGACCTTCTAGAAAATCTTCCTCGTTCGTTAATTCAACCCAATTAAACATGTTGTGTCGCGCCCTATCGCTGGGTTTCATTTCGGCAAGACCTAACGTTGTGAATTCAAATTTAGATATCGTTTCTCTAGGATCCAAGCACGGCAAATCCCAGTCAACTTCTCCATCGTCTTCAGTAAAATATAAGCCATATCTTGTGATATCATCCCTGAAAACATCAAAGAATCAGCATAGCATTTTGTATTGGTTAAATATAAATTGAACGATACAAACTATTGCAGAATTCTTTAGAGTAATTACTTTAAAGGGTGATCTGGATGTTCATTTGCATATTTGTAGCAAATTAATCCAATGAATTCTAACACTTTTGCCGTAGCAAGTACAAGTATATGAATGGGATACGTTCTTTGGTGTTTAGGTAACATACACATAAATATCCTATACTTTCTTATAGGAATATCTACTTGTGCCTGCAATAAAATTCATATAAGCGGTATCGTCAAGCAGAAATTTCATTAACATTTGCAAAATTTATTAACACGTACACTGCCATCGAACTTGGCGTATTCTATAAATGGATTTTGCGGTAAGTTTGGACACTTTTCAAGTTGTTCAGACAAAAGAGAATATCTTTTAGTTTGGCCGGTCTTTTTACGAAAATCCTTCCTTTGAAATAATTCTGTTTGTTGAGTAACAGGTATAACAGAATCATTTCTCCACTTTACACTGACTTTAGCAGCCTTTTCCCTTTCAAGATCCATTTTCTCTAATCTTTGCGCGGTATTAGTGCGTTCTCTGTGACTGTATTCCATATCTATATCAATATTAAAATCATAGATCTAGAGAATATATATTTATCTCGAACAAATTTCAGATATTTTTGCTTCCTGGCTATAAAATCAAGTAACGTCGTCCTTTATAGAAAAAATACTTTTTATTTTTTCTCTTTTTAAATTTACCCATTTGTATGTCATAGGATTCTGCGAGAGCATCTAGATCTTCGTCGTCGCTTTCTTCCATGCCAGGATAACATTGTAACATTCCATTAGATCTTAGTTGTTTAGGTATATCTTCTCCAAGCATCACCATTTCACATTGACCTTTGAGAAACATCACAGAAGGAAGTTTACAGTTCATTTTTAACCTAAATAGAATCTGCTATGTACCTGTGTTGTCGGTTGATAAAAAACTATCTCTAATATGTGATAAAAGCCAATGTTCGTTATCGTAGAACGCCATTTGTTTATTTTAGATATCTCTGAAGCATGAAAAGATTATTTCCAAAATTTCGTTTTACCGTTGCCCAAATTATTTCTTCTTCCATTACTTTGTATGTGTAAACAGCCTGTTTAAGGAATCGCCGACAGGTGGCAGCACATTTTTTTTATAAATAAGGATAAGAGTATAAAGATTGCCACGAAAATATTTGAAAATAACTTTGAATAGAATAGATACTGCAATAAAATATTAGTTACCGCGTGGTTTATCCAATTAAATTTGTAAATGTTGTACAAACTTAACTGCCAACGATACGGTATTCGATATTCTTTAAAAACTTTATATATTATCTTATTCATCTTACTTTTCTCTTTCTACTATATTATTTTCGTTTACATTTCGCGACGAGTAGTCACATCGGAGTAAGAAAAAAAAGCGGTAGGAAATAGAAGAAGAGAAAGACTGCGAGACACTCTTAATTTCGAACTCGAAACCAGAATAGAACGTTTAGCCCGAGGACAGAGAAGGAAATATTCGGAATATCAGATGGAAGAAAGGGTACGATTAGAAAAAGTATAAAGGGAAGTGTGCCAAAGGAAAAATGACAAAAAAGAAGAGGCAAGGAGATGAACCCGCGAATTAAACGACCCGCTGGTGACTTTTCATCCACGAAATGTTCGATTACTTGAAAATCTTGAAAAGCTGGACAAAAAATGGATGTAGTCGATAACGCCACAAGTGTTTCTAAGATGACGAAACATTTCCAACCATCATCGTCTGTATCGTCGATCGAATATTATATTATCTACGAAGAAACAATCCACGCATATTCCATTGGTAGTCTTTCAGTTTTCTCTTCCTTCGTTTAATATACAAAATTTGTAAATTAATCCACATCAAAAAAGAACGTTCTTTCGCGATAGATGTCTACGTAGAGTAGCATGAATGTATCGAACGTTGAACTATACGTATGTGAAGGCGTCAACGGTCGTTTCTAGCCATCGACTACGTAAGTAAGTAAATACATACGTTTGTTTTTTTTTTTTTTTTTTTTTTTGGTTATTTTACAATTTGTCCTTATGGACATTTGGTAAAGTGTTATATCTTATTGGTGAAGAGAAAAAAAAAAATAAAATAAAAATAAATATAGCATGTGGGTGGCTACCCCCAGCGGGGTGCCAGCTTCGTTTTTTCTAAGTTATATCTTTTATGATACGTTTAAGTGGCGCGGTTTTAGGAGCAGCGGTATCTATGCGGTACAAGTCCTAAAGTAATGCGAAGAACTGTTGTCCTCGTCGTGGCGATTCTCGCCTGCATCCTGCACATCGCGAGCGTAGAAACTGCAGTGTGTACGTAATAACCATGTTGCAGTACAAAGCCGACAATTAACCGTACTGGCAGCGAGCGTCATTTGTCATCCTCTACGTTACTGCCACGGAAAATATCACCGAGATTTTCCAGTAAAATATTACTCGAGGATTAACGCGATAACTCTCCGAGGGATGGTGGTCAGTCGCGTTAAATACTAGAAATACGATTCCGGGTGCCAGACGTCGGTAATTATTGGCTGAAAAAGTGCGTTATATTCATAAAGAAAACGAATCGATTATTTGTTCCATACTTGCTATGAGAGTTGCGTAATTGAAAGTGAGAGTTAATACGTACGTTTGTCGTTTGGAATTATTTCGATTATGCGATAAAGAGTAGTCGTTGACGCGGATAAAATGCAAACAGAAGTATAAAATTAATATCGGTAATGTTGCTTTCTCTGCGTTTCGTTGGATGTTTCTCTATCTTGTATTCTGTATTCTGTATCGCTGTATACGCATTCACTCGTAATAACGACGATTTTAAGGCTAACCGACGAAAGACCCGCTTACGGGAAAGCGTTTCTCGTTGATCGCGATCAGCGATGAAACGCGAACAAGCATCGTTCCTTTTAATCGTTGTTGTATCTCGAGAAAAACGGAGAGGGAGAATTGCCTCGAAGTAACAGGGAAAATTGTCCGAACGCAACGAGGATGATAACAGATAAGACGATTTAATCGATACAAGATTTCAGAATTTCTCTTCTTAAACCGAAAAACTATACAAGATTCGGCTCCCTTTCCACGCGAGTAATATTAAAGTGGCGGAAAAGCTAGGAAATGCGACATTGCTGCGAATACTTGAACACGTTTCATGGAAGGAAACGAACCGGTGCAAAAGGAGGAGTCACGCGTACCTAGTCGTCTGATGACGTGCGCAGAAGAAAACGGGCCGTGTTACATTATGTATATATAGATACGACGCGTACGAACGTCGCAATCTTGATATTACGATTTTCGAGTGTCGTGTCGTACGACTATTGCGCGATGCTTTTATAAATATCTATGTAACTCGTGGATATCGATATATACGTTCTATTTTATTAGACGAATATAGTATAAAAGACAACCTACACGAAAAATCGTCGTTGGCGTTGAAACGAAGACCATAGCTTTTTGATAAAATAACGATGATCATTTTTTAATTCGAAAAGTTTCGAGTCGGATTTGTTCGTGATGCGCGTGAAAGAAAACGCGGCGAATGCAAATGCGCGTTACGATGGATGGCAAAACGTATTCGAGAATAACGAAAAATGATTATCGTATAAGGCACGATCGCTGGAAGGAAGAAGCGAGAGGAAGCAACGGAGATAAATTATATACGATATACATAGATTCTGGCATATAAGTACAACGAAAAAATGAGAAACGAGAAGAGCAATAGGAAGGAAAGAGAAGGGGGCGGGGGGTGGGAAAGGAGAGGAAGGAGGAGAAAAGCTGGAAAAAGCCAGAGGCTGCAAAACGGTTGAATAGGAAACAATATGCAACGCTACCAACTTAGCAGGAGAAACCAGCCAGCTACGAGCACCACCCCGTTTACTACGCCTCGGGGCTATTTGCAATTGTTCTTTCTCTTTCTCTATCCTTCCCGGTCCGTCTTCGTCTACCTTTTGCCACCTGATCTTCTTCTTCGTTTCGGAGAGAGAATCATTCTCTGTTTCCACTCTTTTTACTTGTACCTTCTCCTACGGATCTCTGTTTATCAATCCTTCTTGCTCTCTGTAAGTCTCATCTCCTTTCCTCGTGTCTGGCGTGTGCTCTCTTTGTCGTCGCGTTCCGCGCTTCTACGTCCTGCTCTTTCTGTCTTCACCGTTTGTTCCTGTTCCTGTCCCTCTGGCTCACTCCATAATAACGGCACTCCCATTCAAAGTACAATAGCTGGTCATAAATTATCCTCGAAAACGGTAGCGTTAGATCCTACTGGATTCACCCTTTATACAAACCGGGGGCACGCTCGCTTAATCGAGCATCCTCGATAACGCGATACGATTTCGTATATCCCTGCTAAATTTTCAACGTGCACTTGGGAAATTACCGGAACGCCAGCAATGGCCGAGCGCGGTACGACGATAGGCCTGTCGATTTTCCAAAGTAAATTTCTTTCTCCGCGCTCGCACTCGTTTCTACTCGTTGATATTCTTCTCTATCGTTAGCCCAGACTCAGCCGCGTGCCGCAGTGTTTTGGTCGTTTCACGAAAAAAGCAGCAGAAAGTAAAAGAAAAAGAATGGAGAATTTGCACGAATCGAGGAAAGTTTAACCGAACAGAACCTCAGGGAAGAAGGATAAGGACAAGCTTGGACCGATTTCGAAGGATCAGCAGCCGGTGATACATAGGAGATTAAAGCGCGCATCGAATTTCTAGGTAATTACAAACACCGATTCTAATTGCTTCGACCATAGTTCGATGATACGAGTAAAACCGATAAGTCGCAGCGAATGAGACATCGATTTTCTCGTTTCCGATCTGACGGTACAAGCGTTACGTGAAATTAACGCAACGGTGCGTCGCGTCGTTCAATGTTAAAGCATCGGCAGCGTGCCTATTCTGTTCGAACCGTTAAGCGGCGATTTTTCCGATCGTTCCGGCAAAATGTGTCGAGCGAGGCTTTTCGGAGTACCGCTCCTTTAAAACGGATTTCAATCGGTTTTTGATTTGTTCGAATAGAAACGACGCTGCAGGTGTATATCATTTTTCAATCAATTTCATAACGGTTCTTCTTTACCGCGACCACTGTTCGTCCTTGCTTTTGTTTAATTTTATTTCTGATTTTAATCAATTTTCGAAACGTAAAAACGCTACCACTCTCTTTACCCTCGTCTAACGACATCATTACTTTTATTACGGAACTGTGCTCGGAACGGTGTCGCGTTTATCGGTGCTGTCTTGTGGCAAATCTCGTTTTTCACTCCGGTTTTCAAGTTTCAGTGGCAACGAACGCATTCGTCGATCTATTATTCCGCGTTGAAACGACAAGCCACCAGTCGCGGCCGGACGAAAGAAACGTAAATGACATTCGTGTTTGCGCGGAAACTTTCCGATCGAATACCAGTTAAATTCTTACGAAGGAATCGTCCGAACAGACTGTTTTCCGTTCTTCTTCTTTGCGAATCACTCGCTCTCCAACCGGCCCTTTCTATCTCGAATCCTGCGCTCTTTATCCTTAACAAATGCTTGTCGATGAGAATCGACTTTAATCGTTAGCATCCTGATGTTTGTTAGCGAAAACCAGAGATCTTCGATGTCGAAACACCGCAGACAGAGGACAATAGCAAAAGGAGAGAGCAGAGAAGTCGAAAGACTGTGATCGATAGAAAAGGAAAAGTAGAGGAAAAACAGAGAAAGGGAAGGAAATGTGTCTTCGAACGATGTGTAAGCGATCTTCTTTCCTGTCACGATCGTCTCTGACAGGCAATTTAATGTTCCAAGAGTAATCTCAATCTTGTTTAATATTTTGTCACATTGAACCAGACACCATACTGTTTCGCGAGATTGGAAGCAACGCTCTCCTCTCGAATATCAACTACTTACGATAGGGCGAAAGATCGTTGGTGCGAGAAAGAGGAAAGTTAAGGCAGATACGAACCATCTCCTTAAAAAGTTTATCCACCAACGGCAAATCTCCGGTAAGTTTACCGAGGAACTTTGAACCGAGCGCTCCTCCACCGGCCGGCTAGCGTTTCCTGGAAAGTGTTTTCGGGTAGACAGCCAAATCGCTCGCAATCAGAGTCCCCTACTGTTTTCGATTACTTCTTATTATCTCGCACCTCCTTGGCTTCTGACCGTGCGATCTCGAGGCCGAGAAGCTGCCTTTTGTTCGCATGCTTCATAACGCTAATTCGCTCCATGTACTATCGTAAATTTCAGCACGGCCAAGAAACTGGGGACGCGGACTATCACCGAGATCTCGTTAACCGTTTCTTCGAGCTCACGGTTCTCTCCTTTCAGAAAAAAAAAGCATAATTCCACGTTTCTCGCTCGCAAAGCCGGTCACGTTTAAGTCGTACGTCAAACGAAATACCCTTTGATCCTCTCGTTAACTCGGTAGATGAGTTTGCCCGATCCTGAAAGGATAACAAAAAAGAAAGTGCCTAGAAGAGGAAGCTTTTACATGCGCCTGTCGTACTTCTTTGCTAAGCTAATAGAAGTTTTATAACGATCTCGATATCGTCATTAAGATCGCGCGGAAGCCACTCGAAAATATGCGACGTTCAACGGTATCGTGCCGTCGGAATTAAACATTGTAAGAACTTTGCAAATCTTTCCAACGAGGTCCCATTCGTCGATCGCTTTCGCGTATGCGATTGCAAGAGAAGGAGCTAGTTTTTCTTCTCGAATATTCGTCTTGTAAGCCTATGCTCGTTCTTTCGAACTTCATCTTCGTTCCATCAGGTTGCAACATTACGACGCAGTCTCTTCCTAAACTCCGTCTTGTCCTCGTGTTTCTCGTCGAGTCTCTGTTTCCCGAAACACCGAAAAAACACTTTAAATAGGTTATCTTGCACTTTTAAAAAGATCTGAACGGAAGAAGAAGAGGAAGGAGAAGATAAGGAAATAAAAGCGCGTCGATTTGTCGTATAGCTCGATAAAGCGAAGCAAGGTAAAAGAAATCGATTTCTGTGATTTATTCGTTCCTCTAGTAAGCGTATGCCAAGCAGGAGCTTAGGATTCACCGGTTACCGGTTAATAAATTGGGGCCGACTGTCACGAAGGATAGGTGCAGGAGAAATCAAGAGGATAAGCGAGCCACGACTTAATTCGCTGCTAACACGCCGTTAAATCTTAACGACTCGAAGCAAGAGCCAAGATTTTGTCCCTCCTAAACTCTCTCTGACGCAGTCTGCGTCTGAAAGTACCGCTTTACCGCTTCCCATACTCCCTACCTCGCATTTTCCTATCCTGTATTTCCCTCTACCCCCTTCGAATTCACCTAATCTCGTCAGCCTCCGAAACAGTTACCGCGTTACCCTTCCATTTCTCTTCCTTGCCATCGTTCTCGTTTCGCTTCGCTTTTCCCTGTAAGTGGATTAGGAATCAAACACTTGGACACGATCGTTCTTTATGTGTTTTCATCCTACCAAAGCGAAAATTTATACGTTCATATCGTACTTTGCTATTCCTCGATTCTATCTTTCCAAAGCTCGTTAAAGTTAAATTAAAGTACGAAATAAATAAAAGAAGATAAAATAATTTTTAAAAAAAGAAAAAGATAGTTAAGTATCGTTAATCCGTTGTAGCGTCGATTTTCCGGTAATGGCTGATAATTTTCCGGCTGATTCCGGGCGTCGTAACCCGACCAATCGATAAAACTCGTTTCTTTACGAAAAATAGTATTTTTCAGATCATGCTGGAATAAAGATAAAAAATTCTTTTAGGATTTGCAGAGAGTATCGAGAGGAAAATTCGTCCGAGTATGTAAATGACACGTAAAAGACATTATACTCTATTTACGATCGAGATCTTGGACCTTTCGATCGATGTCCTTTGCCTGGTGCTTACGTTCGATAGCCCGCAACGCAGTTACGCGAACCGTTTCGTCTCGATCGACGGTGGATGCAAAGAACTGTATGGAAAGAGATTGCCCAGGGGGAATTAACGAAGGGACTGGACCGTTGAAAAACACGAAAGCGCCTTTAACTCATGCTGCCTGTGTTCCTTTCACCGATCCGACGCCATTACACGACAAATTGGAAATCAAGTATTCGATTCTGCCGGTAAGCAAATTTCTATCGCGGAACAAAGTGTTCCTGCTTGTTGTTCGCGACGGCGCGGCGCGAGAAAAAAGAGCTGCCTCGCTTAGGGGAAACGTTCGACCGCCATATTCAATGGAGGCGTGCGATTAAAATGCGCATAACGAATCCGCGTTAATTACGCGTTACGTGGAAAAGCCGGGCCATTATTATTGGCCCCTTTTTACGCATTTTTATCTCTGCCAGTTTTCATTTACATTTGTCACAAAGCAACTATATGATCGTTTGTTGAAGCGATCGTCACTTCTGAGAAAACTCTACATCTGGTCTTCGGTTTCTCAAGCGCTAAGGTCATCGATAGCGCGTAGACAAAAGAATGCGTCGAGGAAAGACCATAAGCGGTACACGTGCGACGTTGGTTTCAGTCTCAGGGTAACGTTGCTAGCGAGAGGATCTGGATCGGTTTACATTGTATTTCACATTTTGTACTTTATTATTCACAATATATATACTTTAAATACCTTGCAATTTGCCCACGCATTTCTTTAATTCCATCCACTGAATAACCTTAACATCGTTGAATCAAGTTATCGCGTAACGCGTGTTTCCAGACTGTTGAAGCGATCGCCACTTCTAAGAAAACTCTACGTCCGGTCTTTGGTTTTCTCAAGCGCCGAGGCCATCGATAGCGCATAGACAAAAGAATGAGTCGAGGACAGACCGTAAGCGGTACACGCGCGACGTTGGCTTCGGGGTTCTTTTAGTCTCAGGGTAACGTTGCTGGTGTCACGTAAAATAATAATGAATTTAAGGAGAAAAGAAACTTTTATTTTTCTCTTTTGTTTACAATACACTTCCGAGCTCTAGACGTGACCGTTCAAAACTATCTGACTGCTCTACTGCTCTTACTGAGGAAAACTCGGTGTGGGTGTTCCCTTTGGAATTCAGAACGCGGATTCGTTGTCCACACTTTTTGGTGGAAAAGTGAGAGTAATGATCCGCGATGCCCATTGGTAAATGAATTAGGTAGTAAAGACAAGGAGAGCTAGATATGGCTCGTGGGCATCCTTGTTCATGGGAAAACTCTTATCTTGCCAGACACCCGCTTTCTCCGTATTAGGTAAGAGCGTGCAACAAACATAAACCGAAAATGTTTACGTGAAGGAAACTGAAACTGAACAGATTCGGTTTATGTCGTCTTCCTAGGCCTGTTGCGAGTTAATAGAACAATAGATAGGTCTTGGCGTCCGGACTACGGGGAATCTCGCAAGGACCGTCACATCTGGCGTGCCACATGGTAAAAAGGAAAATTGATTCGTGACACTGGCGTGCGGATTTGAACCAGCTTACATTGTATTCCACACTTTGTACTTTAATATTCACAATATATATATTTACTTGCAATACCTTACAATTTAGCCACGCGTTCCTTCGATTCCACATACATCAAATAATCGTAACAGAGACGTTGCTGGAACTTTTCATTAAGTAACGTCTTTTTATGCTCAGCGACGATATTCAAGGAATCTTTAGAGCGAATATGAAAAATATTTCTGAAATCGTGGGCCGAGTCGAGCGGTTCGGACGATTTATTTTATAGCGGCAAAGGAGAAAGAAACAAAGAAACCAATGAAAAGGAACAGAACGAACCTCGAAAGCAGATGCGTTACGCGCTTTTCTTTTTTTGCTTCTGTCACCCTCCCTCCCGCTCTCTTTTGTTTGTCCGCTTTCACGCGTTTTCATTCCTGCTCCTTTCTCTAAGTTTCATTCCCCTATCGCTCCGCTTTTAAAATAATGGCTCGCGGTGTCTCCTTCGACCGAGCTAATAAAATATAAAGGTTTTCTTTGTACGTTTTAGCGCGCAAAAGATTTTTGACCTCCGCTGGAAGAGACAATCGCGTTCCTTTCCATCTTTTCGCGTTGCTCAGCCCTCTCTACAGTCGCTGTTTGCATATCCCTTCTCCTCGTACATTATTCTTTTGATTCGTGGACACGCTAGCAGCAACGCACAGCATTTTAAACGTTCACAGAGCAACTTGACACTGGGAATATTATCTTCGTCCAACGGTTCGTTACTTTTGTCGCCTTTTCTCTTGTATTCGTATTTCTCTCGCGAACGATGCTTCCTCGACGGTCATCCCAGCGCCGTTTCTATTCGCGCGTTCCGTAATAATAGCCTTTGTCGTCACATACGATCGTTCGATCTTTTCACATACCTTTTAATTGGATATCGATCGTATTTCGAAGCGAGGGATAAAACGCGTAGGGATTTATATCATTAGCGAATTGTCGTTACGGGTCAGGTCTACGAGCGCGTCATAGAGCAGAGAATACGAAAGAGGAAAAAGGAATAAATCGAGGTTAAATGGCGAGCGAAGATTTATTTGGGCGCGTACGCCGAGCCGAAAAGAGGCGGTCCGTACGGAAATAACGAATGGGATAATAATTGAAATTAGGAGGCGGCGGGGAGGCTAATACACCGACAAGTCCGACGAGCTGGCAATTAAATCCTGACGTATCGCTATCGTGGTCTCCGCCTTAAGCCAATTTTCCAATGATGGAACGCGATTCTTCCGTCCGCGCGTCGCTTTGTTAACCCTGCCTACTCGCTAAATTGCCATCAGCAGTCGCGTGACTCTAGAATCGTATATCTTCCTCTTCGTTGGCGATTCTAGGCAGTGCGACAACTGGCAGACGAAGAAATTCGTGGCCGCGAAGTTTGAAAGATATCGCGAAAAGTTGTTTCGAACAGGTTAACAACGTTGGAAAATATCGAGCGAGTTCGTGCTTTCGATTAGCCGCTGTTTCGTAAGTAGCGCTATCGAATCTAATTTCACCTGGTCCCGGAGAAACGCTTGTAAAGCGTATCGTTATCTTGGAAATTTCGGTTATGCATCGGGGCAGCCAGCAACTTTGAAAAAGCTATTATCCTTGACGGTGTTTAACGACGCCGATACCGAGCTCACCGTCGAGCCGATCGGCTACGCGGGTTTAAACGTTAAATATGTGGCCGATAAAACGCAACGCGTTCGATAACACCGGCTGCACGGCGCGACGCGTCGTAGCCTCGATTAACCAACACCGATCCGTGTCGTTGGAAGAAGTTTCGCGCAAATGGAATACGAGCCGTGGTATTAACGCGGTGGACTCGAGGCGAGGATGTTCGCGTTAGAAAATTACAAATCGTTGGTGGCGAGAAGGCGTTTAAACGTTTTTCAGAATGATAAATGCGCCCGTACGACAACGAACTGTCCCGCAGGTTTTCCAGCGTGCAGTCGCTTCAGGTGATTCAGCCTCGTCTAGGAGGTATAAAGAGCGAGTTTGCGCCCATGGGGAGATTCGCGATGTCCTGACAAACGACCATGGTATTCGGATGTCGATCTCTGTCGAGATTCTCGTCCGGACCGCGTTTTCTCCGTTTCACTTTCGTCGCGGTAAAACTTTTAATCGCGGCGCACTTACGCTGCCAGCAATGTCACCGTTAAACTCTCCGTCGCTTCTTTGTTTTCCCTTTTCATCAGTTTTTCCAGGTCAGCGACGCTTCGTTAATTACGGCTTCTCCACACGATCGTTATCCCCGCTTCGGTTTTAACTAGCCGACCGAATTCTTCGTATCGAAACATTCACGCTCTCGCGCCTCCTGTTTTCGATAATCCCTCGTTTTTTTCTTTTTTTTATTCTCACCTGTATTCTCCCCTACACCGCCGTGTGACCAACGTTACGTTCTGAAATTTGTCTCGCCTCTATCGAAAATCGAAGGCCAACCTCGCCTTCTATACTCGTCGGCCTTCGATACCCGATCCCCTTCTACCAGATTTCCGCGACTTAACTCAATACCCGTGTGTATGGTCCACGGAGAATTCGCACGTCGATATCTAGATTTGCCTTATTGCCTCTACCCTTTTGCCGCTTGATACGCTACTATCGTCCCGTTCTTCTCTCGTTCTGGCTGAGAAGCTCGATCCCATGTACCGTATCTTATTCCATTTTCCTCCTTCGACAAAATATTCCATTGAAAAGCAACTTTTTCAACGGTCGACGATTCCCAACTCGATTCCCACTCGCAGAACGGACTGTCTCGATTTTATCAAACGGATACATTGTTCGTTTCAATTCTGAAATTTCAGCCGCGTGATTCTCCTTCTCTCTATTCCCATTCAAACGATTCATACGTACAGGAAATTTCAATGTATTCGCGTTTTTCCCGTCAAGCTTCCGAGGATAGGACGTACCAAAGGATTACTCGGCGTATTAATTTGCCAGTGCGTTTATCAACGTTACTGGCGCGTGTTGCTTGGACCGTTGCCTCGAACTCGCTTACTACCAAACTGAACTACCAAACTCCTCGCAAATCGACTCACGACTAACGATCGATCGAGGTACCGAAAGCGTATCGGAGTTTCTCGACCCTTTCCGCACTTACGCTTTATAGCAACGATGTATATATTTCGTCGGTCTTTCCGCGACGCTACGACAAGGACCGAAGAAGCCGCTGGAAAGAGAATCGTTGCGTCAGGGCCGAGAAACGCGTCGCGTTCGTCGTTAGTTGTAGTTTCGGCAAGATGACGGTTCCTTAGGATTATCGCGGATCCCGGGACGTAACAACGGCCTTGTACCGCTACACACAGCGAACGACCGATCTTTGAACTCTTAAAACTTTGCGTACCAACTAATTCGTTTCTTCGAATGCTCCGTCTCGTTCTTCAAGAATTTCCTTTTATTCGCCGTGTTTCATTCCGATTTTCCACGCTTGATATTCGAACGAAATATTCCTTTATTTTCCTTTCCTTTCCACCTTGCTCCCCTCTCTACGAGCCAGTTTAAGTTTCTTATCTAGTACGGATAAATGGTACCGTTCGTTTATTTGTCACCTCGTGTTCTCCGCTTGTTTCTTTGCTACATAGCGTTCGAGTTTGTCGGGATGGAAAATTTCGTCCGTTAATTAACAATCTCGTTATCTTCGCGGACGATTGCACAGACCGAAGCACTCGACATTAATTTGGCGTAACGCGTCGCTTCTACGGAGAACCATTTTCCTCCTGTTTGATTTCTACTACTTACCGCCGCGATTGCCCCTCTTCAAGGGGCCGAAGAAAAATAATTGTAGCCGCTGAGTGAACCGGAAGGAACGATAACGACACCGGCTAACGACTTGGCAAAGTGTCGCTGCCAACGTAAATTCCTCGCGAGAATGAAAATTAACCCCGCTTTGTCATTCGTTTCTTTCATAGAAGTACATTTGTCCCTCCGTTAATTTATTTTTTTTTTTCTTTCCTTTCTAACGATTCGTGCACAAACTCGAACGAAAATGCATATCGACTGGACGAGATTTCTCGGAGAATATTTGCGTCTTTTGTTATCGATGCCATTAAAGCTCTCTTAAATTCTACGAGCTAATTGCTTTCCTTAATTTTCTTTGGTTCCAGCGACAGGTCTTTTAATCTTATTAACTGTCATCGATTTCCCGTCAAGCTCCTGAAGGAATTTCGAATAAACGTTCACGGAACGGAAGACGGGTGAAAACGACGCGCGGCCAGCGGAAACATTTCGAACGTATTGCCGCTCATTCTGCGTTTGAACGAGCAAGTCGCCCATCCGTAAACGGATCGAACGTAAATTCGGATCAGCGACGTTGCAACGGAACCGTGCAAAATCCTCCGCGTACAAGACAAGGCTTCCCTCTCGTCTCTTCCTAAAATACTAAAGCGTATTTTCGCGAAATTTAACCAAGTTCGCCTTTACAACAACTTTCAAACGTTACCTCTAACTCTTCTCGTTCTTTTATTCGCGACGACACGCCGCGTCGTTTCGACAACGCCTACCACGCTTTTCCAACGCTCGAATCGTCCCCGCCTTCCTCGTTCCTCGTCTCCTCGAACGCGTAAACGTTTAAACTTGCCGCTGTCCGGAGCGAGAAAAACGCGTCTCGTTGCACGCGATCGCTGAAAGTTAAATTCATAAAGTTAGCGTCCTTTCGCTGATAAGAGCAACATTGGCAGTTTTACAGATTTTTAAACGATTATCTGACAATTTGCACGGACACACCTGTGCTTAATGACATCCGACTCGGTGGAATTTCGTGGCTCGAGCTGGCGCGCTACGACCAGGCGGAACTTTGACTCCAGCATAGTACGTAAATATTCGTCAGCAACAGGTCTCTATAATACGAATCGAAAGAACGAGGGCGAAAGCACGGCAAAGCGCTTTCCGCGTGTGCGATATCCGAGTAAGTTGAACCGGAGAAATCAAAAGGTGTCTCGTTATTTTCGCGCCGTAATTGGACGAACAGCGAAATCAGCCGACCGTGTTCAGACACACATTCGCGCGGTAAAAGCATTCCTTTCACGCGATTTCTATGCCATGCGTTTCAATTTCCTCGCGTTTAAGGACCACGGCGAAACGAACCTAACGTTGGAATTTGTAATTCCCGAGTTACGTCTGTCGGCGATTTCTCGTTCGTCTTCGCCTCTAGCGTGTCCTAATATTATCGGAATATTATGGCGGGGCGCGACGATGTTAAAAATTCCTGCTGATAGATAAACATCGACGAAACAGAAGGGTGAACGTGACCGAGCATAAAACGAGATGGCGGGATGGTCCTGGCATCGGAATCAAACGATCAGGGGGTGTAAATTACTTTTTCATCGTTTGCCGGTGATAAAGAAGGAAGGAGCGGCTGAGAACGTACCGCGTCTCCGGGTTGTTAACCGACGCACACTCCTTACCACTGTCACTTTCTGACCGAACGACCGACTTTCCGTCTTTGTCGGATCTTCTTCCTTCCGATCGGCCAATCTGCTTCGATCTTTAAGGCTGTTCTTCCGTCGGAGCCCGTCGAGGTCGGTCCGCAGCATGAAAGCGCAGTGGAACGACCGCGAATCGTGCATGCGCGACTACCGACAGCGCACGCGCCACCCTCCTGTCTTATATCTATAAGGGCAGCTACCCTCGACGAGGCCAGTCAGTTCTTGCCCGTTTTCGCTCGGGTTACGATCGATCGTTCGCTTTGCGACCTTGTTTCCGTGTTTCCTTTCGTTCCACACGATTTCCATAAGATCAAAGCGACTAGCGTGCCACGAAATCGCCTCCACACCGAACCAAAACGAACGATTTTTGTGATCGGTTTTCTGTGAAGTGCCATCGGCTGTGTTGCGCGCCACTCGTCGTTTCTACCATCGAGAGGTAAAAGTGTCGCTAAGAGAGGCGGTACGAGTTCAGAGTTCGAGGACGAACGATCCCGTTATTACGCGAACGATTCCTTAGACACGCGACAACCTATCTCGCCTCCGCAACGTCTCGTGACCTACTCCTCGACTAGGTTTGCGGGCATCAGCCTCTTGGGAGTTTTGCTACCGATTACAGAACGTGCCCCTCCACGCTCTCTCAAGATCATCCCGTCGCTTTGTCCACGGAACGTGAATCGCAATACCAAAGGTAAGTCGCTAAGACGCTTACTTCTCATCCCGATCGATCTTTGATATTTCTTTTTCCTTTTTGCTTTTGCTCTCTTTTCTTTTTTATCTATTACTCGGCTAAACGCGCGTATATCGCAACGACCACGAAGAAGATCGTCCCCGATGTTTCAGTGACAACTTGCAAATAAATGGCAAATATTAGACGCGTACTTGAAAATAGATCGATCCGTTCTATCGATCGTGTGCCACTCGAAACGCAGCGTGTAAAATTAGGGACGCGATCAACGAATAACACGGAGCTGAACGGAAGAACAGGCCCGCCGATTTAATGATAAAATATCGAGCTTTATGCGACACGACGTAAAACGCAAATGTTATTTTGCGTTCGAGTCGCAGACGCGCGATTAAACGCCGCGCTCGAAAGCAAAAGACGTTTCGTGCGTGTTTTACTCACGATCGTCTAATCTTTATACGCCTATATTCCCTATTTATACACGTCTATTCTTCATCCACATAATGGGAAAACAACGTCGACTCGTAGATTAATGTTTCTCCGGTCGACTAAATTAAAGCGGATTCGAGGCTCGATTCATCCTAACGGATGTGTAGTTTACGCGAAGCATGACGAACAGCCGGAAGGAGAATCTCACGAGTAGAATGGGTTAGGAGAATCTGTGTCGTTGAAAATTAATTCAAGTTCGATTAGACGGCGAGCCAACGGGCAACCCTTTTACCTGTTAAGCGCCTATTAAGAACCTGCGATTTATTTCACCGATCGTTGAAAATCCAACGGATCGATGGAACGGAGAGACAGACCCTCTTGCAGCGTGCAGAAATCTCTGCATCTAGCAGGAAATTCTGATCGGTATAATTTCGATTGTACGTGCGTGTTAGAGGCAGAGGAGGGGAAAAAGCATGGATATGGGAGAAAGAATGGGAGAAAGAATGGGAGAAAAGGAAAAATCTTGACGGAGAAGGCAGCTCTCACGGTGTTGCGGTTCGTTGGCGCGGCTTGATCGAAAGGGTATTTCCTCGGCATACAAGGGAAAAGTTCTTCCGGTAAGATAAACTGCTCTTCCCCCTCGGTGTTCTTCGCTGGAAACTTGGTCGGGCGCGGAAACTTTCGTGAAAGATTCACAAAAGATTTTTTTCTTCTGGATGTTGAAATATAATTCAGAGAAGGGCGGGTAAAGTTTCTACGGAGGAAATTTTAAGCCGTACATGTACACGGCCGACACACAGCGGCAATTTTCAAGGTATTGTCCGGAAAATTAATTATTGCTTGGCAGCTTCTAAAGCAACGAAAACCAAAGTCGGACAGAATTAGCTGCCGCTAGGTGTTCCGCGCGAATGGAATATCAAATGTAACCGCGCGCGTGCTCGCCGCTAGCAACACGGACATGATTAGCGCAACGAAATTTGTTAGCCGTAAAGTTTGGAAACAGACATCGAAGAACGATATTTTTCCTCGAGAATAATATCGTCGTTCGCGCACGTTTTCGCCTTTCATCGTATCCGACGAGTATTCGCGGCTCCGCGAGTTATCTCGAGTTCCTTTTTTCTTTTCGCGATTTACACCAACGATCGACCCAGTGCTTGGTCCCAAGAGGGAAAATTAAGATCCGCGACGTCGAACGACCCTCGAACGGACAACACGAACGAAATAATTTTATAAAAAGGCAAAAATCGTTTTTTCGATGACGAGACGTTCTCGCGCGACTCACCGTTCCCGCTGAAACATCGAGTCGTCGGACGTTGGTACGATCGACTCGGTCGAATAACGAACGCATCGGTCCCGTTTTATCGATACGTCGATAATTAAAAATCCGACTGCCGAACTCAGCGGAGAATAATTAGTCGGCGCGAAACGTTACCGCGTCTGTCGCGCGAACGAACCTTTTGTAATCCCAGCCCCTTCCGGAAAGTAGGTCGAACTTTCGCGGGCTTTCTCTCTTTCTCCTTTCCCCGGCTCTTTCTCCCTCGCGCTGCATCGTTGTGCTGTCGGTGGATCGATCCTGGAATTATTAGGTAATTACCGTGGTGCGCTGGGAATAATTTCAGAATCGATTAGAGAAGAGGAAGGGGTGGCAAAGGGGGTGGCAACGTTAGGATCGCTAGTGCGAACTTCCTCGGCTGAAATTAAATGCCGACTCGTTTTGCGTCGAATCGCCTAACCTCGATTCCATCTCGCTTCCGTTCAGCCGCCTGTTCTTAAGTCGCTACCGCCAATTCTCCACACGTGTAATTGGACGTTATCGACGACAGTTCCAGTCGCAAAATTACAAACTGCAAAGCAATTTTAAAAAACTGATCGACCATGATCTCGCGTTCACTGCCAGTTCTCGTAAAATATTCCTTTGCCTTTATTCTTATAAAAAATTCATTATACCTTCTTCGTGGCTGCGAATCGATCAATCGCGGGATCTCAAAATCTTTGGTCGCACCACGATGATCTTCGGTCTGTCGAATTGTAGCCGATTCCCAAAGCCATCCGCGAGAGATACGCGGCTAGCCGGTACAGTTTCAAGGGCGCGCTGAAAGAATTTAAGGTAGAAGGGAAATTAGGGAGGAAGCGAATACGGAATGAAATTTTGCAGGACGTCGACGCTGCGGCCGTTACTACGAGGATGAACCTGTACGAGACGCGTTTGCAGCCGTACTTTTCTTAACGTCTCCATCCTGAATCGTGTCACCGAGGGAGGGTACCATCCTGCGAGGTCAAAGCTCGAAGCGCGGATCGACGAACAGGGTGGTGGCGCGATAAACATAAAGAAAATGGGGGTGCCGGATGTAGAGCAGGCTAAGAGACGACTCCAGGATATTCTTAGGAAAGCGCAGAAGCTCGAGATCCCTCCGCAAGAAGTGATCTCGACGCGGACCGCCCAGAAGCTTCTTGCCAGAACGAGGAACGTCCTGGCATGGACGATCTGGATCACCGTTTTTGTCCTGATGCTCAGCGGCGTGGTCTATGCCCGTTGGCCGACGAGACAAGAAGTCGAGACCATTAGGACTGTCCTTAGGCGAACGGTGAGTCACGCAAATTATTTTCACCCTTCTAATTACGTAGGCTTGTTTGCATTAGGAACTACGATACGTTCCATAATGGCTGCCGTATAAATTTTGTACATTTCACGTCCTGGTAGCCGCAGTTAATCGATATATATATATAGTATATCGTAACGTTCAACTCTTAAAAAATATCATATCGTATTTGCACACTGTTTTCCGACCATGTTACCCGAGCGAGCGATTCGCGTCTAGCTGAACATCTCCTAGAATTTATCTTATTTTAGCGGTTCTAAAAAATCGACAAGTTAGTAACGTCGGTATGTACAAGGTTCTTGTCACCGTGGAATTTTGGAGAATCGATAATCGTTATTTCGACAAAGTCTGGTTAAACCGAGCAATTATAAAACGCGCGTATTCGTGACAATTTGGAGTTTCGGTGGAGCCGAGTTTTTCCAATACGAAAGTAGCTTGTCGGAATGTTGCGTGTATCGAGGACAAACGTAGGCGCGTTGGAAACGAGAGATGAAATTGCATCGGAAAATGAATCGAATTGGTAAGCAATTGGCCCAAGTGAACTCGACGAGGTACGGCGACTCGCGTCTAAAATAAAACGCTCGCCTCGACGAACGTAATCGTTGATATGTTCAGAAATAATAAAAAGAACCTCTCTGCCAATCGTCTGGCAATCGTACTCGTAAAATCGTTGGTTAGACAATCGAACGAGTATCGCGAACGATGATCGCGCACAGATCGATCGATCGGTTTTTATCCCCGAATACCGGTTCGACGAGGATGATTACTCGATAACGCTATTGTTTCTTGCTTTCTATTCGCGAATCGAAACTTTGCATACCGTCGACTTGGCTCGCCAGCCAACGGTAATCGGTTTCGATCTCGTCCAACAAGCTACAACCGTGTTACGCTTTACGCGCGTTAGTTGCTTATCGCGGTCAATTGTTAATCGGATTAACCGCGTCCAACGAAAACGTTATAAATATTTTTCAATAGCCACGTTAGCCAGATAGATCGGTTGTATCATCGGACGTATAAGCCTGATGGCTCCGTTTGGCATTTCGCTGGCAAATGTACGAGCGAGCGCGACGAATAAGCAAGGGTCGTGTTATTAAGCGAACTTCAAAGTTCACAGGTTGTACCAGCTTCGAAATTAAAACGGAGCGAGTCCAGGGACTAATAAGCGCGCTTGGCGTCCGTCCAAAAACACGGAACAACGGAGCTCGCTTTTTTCGCGACACCTTATTAATCCGCGACGCGGATTATTTCGTCAAGTTGGTTGTCCCGTGGCGCGGTGGATTTGTAATTCCGTGCCGGAATACTCTGCCTAATAGCGTAACGTCGAATAATCCTTGCGCACCGTGGCTCGAGGGTCAACATCATCGACGGACGACGCTGTCGATGGAGTCGCTACCGCAACGCGTTTCTCCTGTTCTACCTGCTCGACGTTCCACCTCCTGCTCCCGACGTTCTCTCAGATTCTTCGATTTCTCCCTCGACTTCCCTCGCGCGAATTCGCATTAAAAAGTTGGAAAGTTCTTTGTTTTATCGGAGAAGGTTCTCGTTTTACCAGAGAGCGTTCTCTTGCTTTATCGGACAACCATTCCGGTTACTCTAGCGACGTCTGTCGTTTTCGAAATTGACACGCGTGACAACGTTTTTAGAGATCGAACGATGTTCTTCCGTAGATTCTCGCTTAATCTAGATTTCAACTACGACGGATAAACATTGCGCACGAGCGAAAGTAAAAGATCGATCTACCTCGAGTTTCTGTGTTGCGCGAATATTTTTGCCAATTCGCGTAAAAAAAAAAAGTCAGCTGATCGAGATAGAAGAGCGTCGATATCCAACACCCCATCGAGTACACGTAACATTGAAATCGAAATTCAATTTCTTCTTCACCAGCAGTGGCGAAGAAAAAGGTTCGTTACATAGTTGAATAATCGGTATAGCGGAGCCCGGGTCAGTAGTAATTATCGCAAATCGAAGATGTAAAAGCGAGCCGGTTACTCGTATTCGCGACACGTGGTTCGAATGCGAAAGTAATCTTTTCCACGGACGGAAATCCTGTTGCGTTCTCGATGAAAGCGGTGTTCGTGTATTTCGACCGAAGGAGACGTTAATCGACGATGACGAAACGAAGGTTCCTTTTCCAGTGGCACGAGAAGCGATTTCGACGGATCAACCGTGCTACCATAAAAAACAATTTGCTGGGTCGATTTGTTTGAAAACGTACTATAACGCAGTTACCGTTCCTATTTATTCGACATCGCTATGGATTATTAAACGCCTGGAGCGTCGAGGGACGAAAAACGTTTTGCATTGTCACGGTAGTCCGCGATAGGATCGAATCGGCGAAACCTCTCGCTTTCCGCGTTTCATTTCATTTACCTTGGATCAAACAGGTGTCGTGTCGCGTCGTGGCGTGGCTAATTTTTCGTCGAATCTAATCGCACGATTAATTTGCCAGTAGGCAAATTAATTTATACGTATATCGCGACATCGTCCGATACGAAGAAACGGAAACTTTAAAGCTTGTTCGGGAAAACGAAAATCGTCCGGGCGAACCAAGTGGAATCTTCAAGAGGTAATTGGCGAAAGAACGAGTTGCGAGATAAAAACCATCGAAATATTTTCGTCGAGGAACGATCGCCGTCACGACGGCGCTTCGAACATCGTAACGATGCAAAAACTCTGTTACGCTACCAGCGTGCTTGAAATTAACCGCGAAATTTCTCCTTTCCGAGTACCTTTGGCGAAGCATTTTTTAAACGCGCACGTTTAATTCGTTCGAATTAGACACGACAGAGACGCGAGGGAAATTCTCGCGGCTGATAGAAGAGATAGGGGGGTGGGAGGCGGAGGGTGTGGCCGGTGGTTGGGCATTTTGCATTCGGTCGAGCCGAAAATTTACACGGAGCGAACATTATTCGTAAATTTGGCGAGCCGAGACGGGGGTTACTTCAAAAGTAGCTAACGAACCGGGTTCCGACTTACGGACGCTGCGGCTGCCTGCATGGTAATTGCGTTAACTTACTTAATTAGGATCCCGCTCGCTAATCAACTCGAAGTCTCTTTCGAAAGGTTGTTCAGCTTCCGCCCCATAGCCTGCCGCGTTACACCTTTATTTTCGGCGGACCTTTGAAAGGTTAATTTACCATGGTGTCATTTATCAGCCTCTTGTTCTCGCTATTCCGTGTTATTACGCGCTATACCGATATACGTACGTTGAAACTTTGTAATTTAAACGAATACCACCGGCTCTGGACAGCCTCTATTAATTCATTTTATACGACTCGTGATTCATCGTTATCCTTTCGTTTCTCCGACATTTGTTACGAACCAGATACTCGTCTCGTCTATCTGGTCTATCCGTTTCTTCCGACTCGCAACGATCGCGATCGAATATCTATCCGAGAGACCGGTAAGCCGAAAGCGACGTTCCCCGGCACGATGATATCTCGAGAGGAAATTTATGTTTTCAGTCGCAGAGTAATAACGTTACACTCTGCCGTGTTGCAGTTTTCTCCAAGAATAATCTTCCTGTCTAGGAATTTCTTGCCAGCGTTTCGCTGATATCGTATCGTGTATATGTATTTTCCCGTTAAACCGTACCTACCTGTTCCATATGTTCCCCGCTTCCCATTTTTCCCCTTCGATCATCGATTCGTCGTTGCGTTCCGTCATCTCGCTTCTTCGACTTTTACGCGTCTAACTTTCGAATTTTCTCTCTTATCGATTCGTCTTCTATCACGTTCCAATCGGAATCGAATGCTTTCTATCGCAGAACCACGAGTATAAGAATTCTCGTTTACAATGTTACCACCGTTACAATAACGCGTAATCCGGCAAAAGCTGTTTTCTCGATATTCAACGCGAATAAATTAGTAGATCGTATTTATTTAAATGGCGTAAATCTGTATGATCGTCGAAAGCCGAACGATTCATCGCATACGTCGCAACGTCAACGAAGCTTCGAACCTAAGCTTCGCTGCGATCGCGATCGGAAAGATCGACAGACAGAACGTCTAGGACGGACACAAGGAGCGACAAAAGTCTACGTAGGTCTGACAAGAAGCGGTAAAGGTGCCATTCGACGCGATAGAGATTTCCGATCAACCGGTTAATTAATTCGCTTGTTTCCGGCCGTGCGCGGAACGTCGGTCTCATTATCTGCGAACGCGGATGCTAAATTAATTGTTGCTCGTTCTCGAGGAGTTTGGTCGTGAGGTAAATTCGTGTTTGCGAGTTCCAATCAGCCACTATTCCTCGTATCGTTTTGTTTCTCGTCGCTCGCTCACGCCCGCCGAGGCAACGCTCCGACTCCGACTCCGAATTCAGACGGAGTAGATTTGCCCCAGTTTTTGAGAGTATAATATTCCGATTCTGCGGGGACAGAACGTAGTAGAATGACTTTGAACGCGAACTTTCAAAGACTCGTCTGCGCGACGACGGATCGCGCGTGCGGAGTAAGCAGTCTTCGTAAAGTTTTATCGCGCCGTGTTTTTTCTAACGCTTAGGAACTACGCTGATATTCCTTTCGGTGCAACTGTCCACTCTGGAAATACTTTGGCGGCAATTGGATTACGTCGTGGAAGGACCAACTTTGCTTTTCGTAGAGCCCGAGCCAAACTATGGCGCGGTCTTCCGATTCGATTTTGCGTTAACGTTGAAATTAATAGAATTCGTTAAAAGCCGTTGAAAGCTTTTCGATATAGGACAACAAACCGGGCACCGTCGAGTTACGTTAGTATTATCGTCTTTGGGGAAGTTTTTACGGAAGAGAGAGGAGCCGATAAAAGCTCGGGTCGCGAACGATCCATCTCCTCGCCACCTCGAAATCGCTATCGATTATGCCGCTACGTAATTATTTTCGAACGTCGACGATTCTCCACTCTCCTTTGGTTTCTTTTTTTTCGAAATCTTCGCGTCCGGATTCAAACTAGCCCGTCACGAGTAAAACGCGGGTCGAGTTGTCGAGTAACTCGAAGCTAGCTGGAGAGGCTGCCAGCTCTCGAAGTGCTCAATTTTCATGGAAATGGCAGGGAAACAGCAGCATCCTCCCTCCCCTTTCGCATTTTTTCCCTTCTTTTTGCCTTTTTTCGCCCCTTTTTTTTTGGCTTTGCTTTCCCCTTCCCCTTCGCCCGTTGAAACGCGCGCGATGCGACGAACGCGATCGAATATCCACTCGGGCTGTCCCGCTTCCGTCCCCCGTCGTTTCTTCCGTTCGCTCGGCGAGTTTTCATTTGCTCGATTACCATGTGTTGTTTTGTCCGCGAAAAAAGCACAGTCCGAGGACAATTTTCAGGTGGAAAACAGAACGTTCCACGTGTTTTTATCGAAGAAACAGCCGTGTTCGGAGCGACGCGCACAAATACTCGCACGACTCG